>NC_052503.1:43584643-43601550 GCF_016617805.1 Bactrocera tryoni
TATTAAAAGTTTTCGTGAGTTGATTTTCATTACAAGAAATATATGAGGTGTATTCTAAAAATTAATCAACTTTAATAGTTATTATTTATTCAGTATAAGTTCTGTGAGGCTTAATATACGTACAATGTCCGTAATGATGAACCGTGCATAAATTTTTCACGTGATTTAAAGGAATGTTTTTCAGAATTACTTTGGAAATAGAAAATAAGCACATTGTGATAATAGTACTATATTCTGGCGCTTTTAATCTAAAAGTTCTGCGCAAAGTGAATGCCTCCCGAGCTCATTTTTGACCAAACACTACGACGAGGTGATGATTCGGAGCAGTGTTTGGAAATGTTCATGTTTAATAAATCCAAGGCATCTTTTCACTCCTTGACTACCTTGAAAAAGAAAGCACCAGCAACATCGACCGCCACATAGCGTTATTGGACCGTTTGAATCATGCCAATACATCCCATAACTCCCATATATGTACCTAACACAACGATTTTCGAGCTTCCATGTGGCTTTATACAACATATATCGGCCAATATGTGAGATATCTTAATAAAACTGAGGGAGCGTGTTTTTCTTATAACGGTGCAGTTTTTGTGTTTGTAGTGAATAAAAGTGGGTAAAAACTCGCCCAAGTCCCCATATAACTTATAGCCTATTTGTATCTGAAGGTTCTTCCCTGACTCTTATCCTTTCAAATTGCAAGAGGATGAAATTTTCTGTTATACCCTTAGCTATTCTTTACTTCTTAAAAAACTTTTTAAACTGAAAAATACATGTATACTAGTATTGCTTACTTATGTGATCTATGTATATATTCATATTCATACATCATACTTATACACACACTTAAATGCATATATTGATTGGTTGTATTATGTATATAAATACTAGTAGATATAAACATAAAATGTTCATTGCCTGAACGCATAATAATCGTATGTCTAGTTACAATATAGATATGTCCTAATGGCGAAGTATTACTTGAAAATTTATCATGTTTATCCCTCCGTAACTGACTTCAGATTGTATGGTAATATCTTCTTGTTATCTGAAAGCAAGAGCTTAAATCAACTCTCAAGTGGTTTATCCTATTAAATGCATAAATTGTCATTTTGAGCATAAGAATGAATAAGGTTGTGAAATAGATAATCAATTCAGCAATTTATTTAATTTTCTGCATGCATATTGCAGTCCAATAGTAAAGCAATTAAAAACTATTGCCTTTATTAAGTGCTTGTTAAGTATTTAATAATAGATAGTAATACCGACAAGTTTCGTAGTCACATATACCGAAACAGGTAATTGCGCAATTGAAGAAATATCCCTTGTGTTGTATAGTATTGCTAGGCAACAATGAAAATGATATGAGCTATGGGTTGTAAGCAATCTTGGACCATTCATAATTTGCAAAAATTACTAGTTTTTCTTATGACATTAAAAAGGATTTTAAGTGAACAACATGGCGGAATGACAGGAAACCAACTATTGTGATCTGTTATTGTGATTTTTTGCGTGTGTTTATTTAGCATACCGAGTTGACACCTGATCTGCCAATAAAAAAAAATTTGTTAAATAATTTGTCGTATTTAGCTACGAATGTAAAACTTCTTGGAAATTATTAGTCGTCAACTAATTAAAGTTGAATTTAAATCTGAAGTTTTTATCATCGATTTATAGCCATCGTCATCAAAGTGAACCACAAAAATTGCCATTGAATGGTTATTAGCATACTTTCACTTATGTCCATGCCTCCGCACCATATAGCAGGACCGGCAGGACGAGGGACTTGTAGAGCTTTGTTTTTCTTCGTCGAGAGATCACTTCACTTTTCAGCTGCCTACTTAGTCAAAAATAGCACCTGTTGGCAAGACTTATTCTGACATTGTTGTTAGTGTTAATATAAATTTAGTTAAGCGTGCCAGCCTAGTCACGAATGCGATGACTGTTTTTTCATGATAGGAGATATTTCGTCTTGTCCTCGTTCACTGCTACATCCATTTTCTGCTTCCTTATACAGTCTGGAGAAAGCAGAACTAACGGCGCGCGTTTTGATCATCGGCGTTCGCCAGAAGTTGTACGCTCTTATTTACCTCTGCAGCTGGTATTATTTTCTCCACCAATAGACGAAAGAAGTCACATGATAAGGAGTCTCTTCTCCCTGTGTCTATTTACATCAAATTCAATATTGTGGAAAAACTATTAATATGAGTGGAACATCGATCCCAAAATTTTATAAATTTGATTATAAAAATTATATTGCGATAAATTTTTATTTTAGTCTGTAACATATTCAGTGCAAAATCATCAGTTTAAACAATGACCACATTGTCATTATCTGATTTAAATTCTGTTCAGTAATAGCAGATTATTAAATATTTTGAAGTAGTACACATTTATTGAGCCATGTGTATTCCCTTGGCAATTTTAATATCATCATCTGGCTTAAAATACTTTAAAAGAGATGAGAAAAGCTTTTAAAATAGCTGGATTGCTAACATCTCAATAGTATCAACCACCGTTTTCATGCCAAAATTCATTCTTACCATCATCGCCTTTAACTTACAAGCTTTTTTAACACGCTTAATTCGCTCTAGGGCCATCGTGAATGCACAGTTTTATTATCCTATATATATTTTCATATTCTCCGTCACATCTTATTTCGCTTAGTATTTAATGTACATTTCGCCATTAGTATATATACGAACATTAAAGAATCCATTATTTCTCGGGTTAATTTTTTTCAAACGCCTTCAATCGTTGCAGATCCGACGTATATTGTATTACTTTCCCATGTTTATAACACAGGATTTTTTGATATTTTGCATCATAAAAAACATCTTACAACCTTGATAAAATGAATCTCTAATGCAAGATTTTCGTTCCACTAAAAATATGTGAATAACTTTTTCCATAAAGCAGCTCTTAAAGTTACAATTGGAATGAGAAAGTAAAATTCTTTTCATGATATATTTATACCCCAAGTAATTAAAAACAGGAAAAACCGTTAACTTCAATTGCATCGAATATGGTGTCAAGAAGAAGAAGTGGCGCGATTTAATAAATTTTTTTGTTAAGTATGCTTACTACATGAATTCATTAAAATACCACAGATTTTGGCTATTGTATGCTGTTATACAAGTATGTAAACCAGAAGAACAGAGAGCTTTAAATTTTGTATAAATGTGATACTGAAAATGTTCGCGATGTGGTAGTTCGACTTCAAAACGATGACAAAATATCAATCTATACAGAACAGTCAAGTATCTTGTAGGATATAAAATTGATCGATCGAAAAATTTTATAGATAAATGTTCTTTCTTATTCTTTCTGATCTAATACAAACTAAAGGAAGAGGATGTGGTGAAGACATTTGCTACATTATTGCCAATAAATTGGACTAAGTGCACTTGTGTGAACCAGAACTTTAGAAGACTGCCAAACCAGTTTTTGGATCTGCCTAATAAGCAGGTCCAGTGGCGTTAGAGAGGAGAGATAATTTAGTATCATGTGCACTGAAAAGTTCAGATGGTGAATTTGTTTTGAATACTTTCATCGATCAAATAAATTGAAAAACATTTTAGATTTTGATCTGGTATTCGAGTACAGTGAGAATGTAAATTACTATAATGCCTTTTTATATTTGTTTTGATGTTGCTTCACTTTCAATAAATTTTTACCGAACCACACATGTCCTCAAGTATTGCCCACACTTCCAAGCTTAAGAAAGAAAATAGCATACAATCTACACGCCCACACATTCAAGACTGCTCACAGCAGGTGAGGCAATATTTTTTAAGTTGGTGAACATGAAAGGCAAAACATGCTCGGCAACGAATTATGTATGTACACAACAGATTCGAGAACGTGGATGGTAAAGCAAAACAATTTGTATGAACAGTACATATGTACATGAAATCTTCTACTAAATTGGTTGAGTGAACGCAATTTTCTTTCAATATAATTTAGACACTTTCGTCAACATTGAAAGTCACTTAAGAATATTGTATTCAAAATGAGACTTGCGCATATTGGTATAAATTTATGAAAATCATACAAGCATTTTTCTAAACTTGTTATTATGTTTGCCCTGTTCAAAGGAGAAATACGCAAGTGTATCGTGCAGCATGTCACGCGAAAAGATTGATGTACTCGTATGTATGGCACTTCAACAAGACAAGAGAAACCTGGAACAGGTGCTTTTAACTTGGAAAATGACTTAAAAGTTATTCGTCTCATGCTCGTGTTTTACCAACTTATACACGCGTTGCAATTTATAGACTTTTAAAGTTGACTATACGTAGATTAAACTATATATAAATTTTAATACTTTTCATATTGTCGGATTAAAAATGCAAAACTTAATAACTTAATTAACTTAGCTTAAACTTAATAAAGTTAAAAGAAATATAATATATACTAAAGTATTAGTCAACAAATATCTAACATAGTTAATGTATTTTTTACGGAAGTTTGCGTCTCATTTTGCACTGGTAGTATTGGTAAATTGAAGGAATGAATATGGGAATTGTTACAGTACTTATACATAGTAATTAATCAAAAATGTCTGTTCCTCATTAGCGCCAATCTCATGAATCAGGTAATTTTGAGGAGCATCATGCACGGTCAATAATTGGACGGTTTGAAGGAAGTACTCCCTCAGAAGCGGGAAACTTTAGACAATAGGAAGGTATTGTGTTTGAACAACACAACGCCAAATTGTGACACCAATAGAGCCAATAGGGACAAGTTGTTGACAAGTTGTTGACTTAAAGCGAATCTTTAAAACTATGCTGAGAAAAATATTTAATTTGCTTACCTATCCTACTATTGCAATCTATCGCTTAGTATTGCTATTTACAACTACTCGAAAAAAAATATGTGCACCAGAGACATTAAATTTTAACTCTGAGATGATATGAAGCGTGGCACCGCCCACTATTAGGTGAAATCACATATTACGGCTCAATTCGCGCGTCAACATTCGAAGGTCCACATTCGCATGCAATTATCGCTTTCGACACTGATGCCGTACGCTGCAATATAATTTTTTTTTCATTGAGTTATAAAATTCATAAGAAACAAAAAAATTTCCCAAAAATAATCAAACTTTAACTGTTAATATCTTTTAAACGTTTGGGTTTACGAAAAAATCATAATAGACCTTTCTTGTAGAGCATTCAATTTCCTACAAAATCTAAGGAACAGTATATTTTTTTAAGTAGTTGGAAGCGAGATATAAATTTTTCTATCTAATAATAAGAAAAAATAGAAAACTGTATGTAGGAGGACCTTCCCGTTACAATTAAAAACTCATGTTTGGAGAGGCTTTCTTAGAGGTGTCTATGAACCTATTTTTCCGAGAACCAAACGAAAAAAAAAAAAAATTTTTTTTTGAATCACTCTATTGTTCATGCATAGCTTATGATTTTGTTCGCACCATAACTTCCATGAAAGTGAACCTAATCAGGTTTTCCTGGAGGATGGAGTCATGTGTAGAACTACACGCAAGTGAAGAAAAATCTCTGATCGCCATTCACTTGGGAGTGGCCAGAAACGATTCTATTACATATGGCTCAAGCAGCTCACGACTTCCGGTCTTTGACCAAGAATACTCTGGGTAGCCTAAGAACATCCGTTTGAAGGCGATCTAAAGTAAAAAGGCGAAACATCCTTCCATAGGGCTGTACGCTGGGTTTGGAACCCGCCACGTAAAAACCGCCTCAATGAAAGATTACCAACTTCTTGGATGAGAGTCTCCCCTTTTGATGACGACCATAGAAAAAGAACTGAAGCATGCAGATGGAATGTCCGGTCCCTTAATTCGGAACCTCAGCTCTCGTTAGAGTGGAGCCTGACATCGCCGCCGTCCAAGAATACGATGGACGGGACAAGGACTGAGGCGAGTCATTATGGCATTTACTACAGTTGCCATATAAAGGAGCGCAAATTTGGTGAGGTATTCGTGGTGGGAGAGAGACTGTCCAGAGAATGTCTAGCCACTTTCCGCATCAAAGCGAGGTTCTTCAACATATCGCTGATTTGCGCCCACGCCCCGACGGAAGAGAAGGACGATGTGACCAAAGATGTCTTTTATGAGTGCTGCCCCCGCCACGATGTCAAAATCGTGCTTGGCGACTTTAACGCCAGGGTGGGTGAAGAAGGTATCTTTGGCGCAACAGTCGGTAACTCCAGCCTCCCCGAGAAAACATCCCCAAATGGGTTGAGGCTGATCGACTTTGCCGGGGACCGAAATATGGTTATCTGTAGTACTAGATTCCAGCGTAAGAAAATACATTAAGCTACCGGGCTGCCTCAGGATCGAAAAGCCACCATCTGCACAGGAACTTTGAGCATTTCAAGCTTTTTATGTACAGCTGTAACCGAAAACATTGGTTTTCGGAAAATACAAAAGACAGGCTGGTACGGCGAGGAGTTCCGTGTCGCAGCGGAGAGGAAACAGACTGTCTGCGTTACAATCGACCACAACACGTGCGAGATGGGATAGATATCAAGAGTTGAAGAAGGAAGCGATACGCATTTGCAGACAGAAAAAGATAGAGGCCGAAATGCGTGAGTATGAAGAGCTTGACAGACCGATAGGGGTAATGCTCGAAAATTCTATGAAAAAATGCGACGGCTAACTGAAGGTTTCAAGACCGAAGCATACTCTTGCAGAACCCCCAAAGGTGATCTAGTGACCGATGCCCAGAGCATACTAAAATTATCGATGAAACACTTCTCCAGCCCGCTGAATGGCAGTGAAATCATAACACCAGGGACAGGCGAACCCGATTACCCAATTGATGACCATCCATTGCCCGACCATGAAGAAGTTCGAATAGTAATTACCCACCTGAAGAACAACAAAGCGGCGGGGGCCGATGGATTCCCGACCGAGCTATTCAAACACGGCGGCGAAGAACTGATAAGGAGCATGCATCAGCTTCTTTGTAAAGTATGGTCGGACGAAAGCGTGCCCAACGATTGGAATTTAGGTGCGCTAGCCCCAATCCACTAAAAGGGAGACCCGACAATCTACGCCAACTACCGTTGTATAAGCATATAAGTTTCTATTGAGCGTACTGTGTGAGAGATTAAAGCCCACCAACAACAAACTGATTGGGCCTTATCCTCTTTAGGCCTGGAAAATCAACAACCGACCAGATATTCATCACTTGCCAAATCTTGGAAAAGACCCGTGCAAGGAAAATCGACACACACCACCACTTTGTTAATTTCAAAGCTGCTTTCGACAGCACTAAAAGGAGCTGCCTTTATGCCGCGATGTCTGAATTTGGTATGCCCGCAAAACTAATACGGCTGTTTAAACTGACGTTGAGCAACACCAAAAGCTCCGTCAGGATCGGGAAAAACCTCTCCGAGCCGTTCGATACCAAACGAGGTTTCAAACAAGGTAACTCTATTTCGTGTGACTTTTTCAACCTTCTTATTAAAGAGTGTATTGCTACTGGCGTACGTCGATGCTATTAGCATTATTGGCCTTAAAAACAATGCCGTTAGTTCTGCTTTCTCCAGAAAGGAAAAGGCAGCGAAGCAAATCCGTCTGGTGGTGAACGAGGGCAATACGAAATATCTCCTGTCACCAAACAAACAGTCGTCGCCCTCGCGACTTGGCACCCACGTCACTGTTGACAGTCATAACTTCGAAGTGGTAGATAATTTCGTCTATCTTGGAACCAGCATCAACACTAACTGCAACGTCAGCCTGGAATTCCAACGCAGAATATCTCTTGCCTACAGGTGCTACCTCGGTAATACTAATGTGATGGCTGCTATTAATATAAATAAGCACATACCTACTATATTTCTAGGAGTGTAAAAACTGAATGTGCTAGTAAAGAGCACTTAAAGGAACTATGAAACAAATGATTTGATACATTTTCCTGCATAGGTGCACAAGTAGATTACTCAATTTCAAATGCTTAAGCAAATGGTGATCATGCAGGAGTAGTGTTATTGCATTTACATAACGTTGATAGAGTAAAACTCGCTTCTTAGTATTTAGTTATGAAGGTACGCTTTACCTTGTTTAGGATACTTATGTTTAATAGAAATATTTAATTAAATTATAATTAATAAAATAGTAAAGTTGACAACATTTTTCAAAACCCTCACACTTATATACATAGATGTTCCATGCTTTCAGCACTATCTATTTGTAAAATGTTGTCTTCAACTTTTTCGTAGCAACCCACCTTTGGTGTAAATTACGTCAACAGTTTTCACATAAATTTTTCAATTGTATTAAATTACATGTATGTGTGGATGGAATTATCTTGTAGCTTGTTCTTTCCTTCGCATCTTGTACATCTGTTGCGCCAACACCTTTATGGGTGCCATAAATTAGGCCAGCTTCGTGTAACACCAACAGAAGCGTCATCAACATCAAATTAAGAACCTACCACGATGAGTTAGGTTGAAATCAAGTATTCATCTGGAGAAATGTACTTATTGCATATACGAGTACAAAAACAAATAATATATGCTCGCTGTCGAGAAGGAGAACTTACCCTTTTACTCCAGTATGGCAAGGACTTCATTGAAACTTTATGGCGCATGTGATATCTTTTACACGACTAGACAACTTTTCGCTTAATGCCCTGAAAATAATATAAAACATAAACGTGGGAAAGCTAAGTGGAATTGGAAATTTTACGTAGTTTATGGAGCACTATAACTTCATGTACCCTAATATCTAATAATTGTAGCTGCTAGGTAGGAATTGTCAAAATTTCTTTTAGCCATTTAGAGACAGTTCAAAATATGATACTCTACTGAGAAGCTAATACGCTTAGATACTATAAATCTATGGAGTATCAACAACGAATGGGAGATACCAAATATATTTAGCAAGCAAGTAATTTCAGGTCTATACTGGAGTATACATTACACTCTACCATTTCAAAAGCTAATCTTATGGAAGAATAAATGAAAAAGATTCCAATATTTCGAAAATTTGGATCTAGATATCATTTGGCAACGCTATAGCATTTTATTTTTGACTCAAAATTTTGAGTATGAAAAATTTCGTTCTAAGTTCTATGAGATAATTTAGTTTATTAGCCCGTGGGTTTAGGATTGTATTGAACGACATTAAGCTAAACATATATTTTTCATCGTATTGAGTGTTTTATAATCAACTTATTTCGTTCTATAACCATGGGCGTGACGCCGGACAATTTTTGGTGAAATCACATATCTCGGGACCCGACTGACCGATGCTTACTAAATTTAGTATGTAGCTTACTTCTTATATTCCTACTTCACGGGAAATGGGCGAAATAGGACTACAACCGCGGGATAAAGCTTTTGCACTAATAATGCCTCTGGTGTATGTCAACAAATGACCAAAACTGTTCAAGCTCCTAGGTACCGAATATGAATCGCAGTATCTTTAATTGATTTTTGACCGAAAACACCGGTCAATGTGTGAGAACTGAATTTCAGGCAGAGTCTTCTCACGATGATAGTTATTCTGTGTTTCAAAAATAGATTGAATCGGGTCAATACTTCCCTCAGACCCCATATACCTAATAAAAACATTTGCAAATTTCCAGGTAACTTTATGCTGGATATGTTTGAGTTACCTATGTAAATGAAATTTTCAGAATATATTTTACTCATAACAATATATCATTACCACCATTACCAGGATTTTCGAACATCCGACTGACTCTTCTCTATTTCATTTGTGATTGTATTTCAGATGCCATTATGAAACCAGGGAAACATTTTGCTAGTATGTGGCATAATAATAGTTAAAAGATAAAATAGGGCTTATACTACCCCAACTCCCATATATTACACATAATTGTTTTCGTTTTTCTAACAAACCTGTGCCTGTCAGCGTATGAGTTATACATACAATACATATGTACTTGTATGTACATATAAAGTATTTGTAAAGTTTGTAAAATTACTTTAACTTCGATTCTTTGGTAGACTCCTTTTTTTGCTCCTTAAAGCATTTCCCTGCCTTTGAGTCTTGCAAGTTGCAAGAGTATACAAAGTTCGGTTGTTCCCGAATTTAGCCCTTTCTTACTTGTTCTATCTGTGTCCATCGTTCGCAGTTTATGCAGCGATGAAAATATTACACTTCTAAATGCCGTGCAATTCTGCACTGCTCTTCCGAGATATAATTGTATGTATATATCACATACCATTAAAAAAAAAAGTGGCTCATCACTGTGTCCAGTATTTTTCTAAAGAAACCTTGTAGAGTATGGTTAGAGTTATTGCATGCCATATTTTAGCAGTATGCAGAGTGTATACGATAATATAAATATGAAGTCCAGGCAATAAGGGTTTCTGTCTTCTGTGTTTCTGCTTTCCTTTCGCTTTCATGACTCTGATATCATATTAATTTACATGTAGCGTTTTTAAATGTTTTGAGAAACCAAAATCAATTCGCCAATAGTAAAGTGCTAAGAGAAATGCGCTTACGAAAAATGAATAAATTAAGCAAATATACGTAAGTTGTAATAAATCGTTGGATATGTATACTCATAGGCAGCAAAGTTTTAAATATTATGGCAATTTTAAAGTGATAAATTTTTAAACAGTCCTCAACTTTCTTGAATATCCGACAGAAATTGCTTTCTGTTGATCTAAAACTTTTACTCGGATGGAATTGTCAACTTCTCTTATACTTTTCCTTCACTCACATCATTTAAGGATAAGTATCCGACGATTCATACTCTTCTTCACGTACTTTGCACTTTGCCAGCCATAAATGCAAGCGCTGAACAATGCTTTTCTTCTTTGCGTTGAATCACGACTTGGCTCAGAACACCGATGCTCCAGAAAATATTGAACGGCTTAGTACTCCTCAGCATAAACAACGCATTGCTATGGAATCAGAAGAAGTAATAGAAAGATTTAATAATTTTTTTTCAATATATCTTAATTTATTGGATCTGCTTGGTAAAGCCTAACCATAAGTATTCAAATCTTAAACCTATTTAATAAAATGACCAGGTTTTTATGCTGTAAAATAAATATTTAAATATGTATCCAAAATTATAGTCTACAGTTACACATTTCTCAAATCAAGTACAATTTTAAGTGTACAGTTTCCCCCTAAAACTCCACTCTGGATCCACCGCTGATGATGGTGATGCGAATAGTACGTTCAGTACGGTGATTATGTTGACCATAAGTTGAGCGAAGCGCGCGAAACCATTCCTTACAGAACGTGAATTTTCGTAATAAAGTTGAACGATTTGTAAACATTTTTCAGGCGTATGATGAAATGCCAAACAATACTGAACAAAAATAATATGACAACTTTACATGACTTACGCGTGGTCTATCAAAAAGAGGCTATTAAAAAAAGTACCACTACTTGGATCACCAATTGCTAGAAATGCATGGCTTGTAACATTTTACTGAGCTTCTCAACTGGATTTGTGATACTCAAACCACTCAGATTCCAATTTCAAGTATAACAACTTTGCCATATTTGCACGTGTTGTCTCCACTTTAGTTATAGTTTATATTTTGATAAATTTCGCTTTCGCAGCTAAAAAATGTCATAAGCTGTTACGTTTATCTATAATGTATAATTTCCTCTAATCGAGCTCTGCAAAATTGTAAAAACAAATATGTTATTATACAAATATATTGACATGCACATGGGACACACATTTCTTTTCTGGTTCAAATTGAATTTTCGCCATAAATACGCTAAACTGATTTCACCATAAAAGTTCTCCTTTCCAACGAATCAAAATGAAAAATTCAAATAACAACCTTGCCAGTCATCACTCAGAGTTCTCGACAATTTTACCTATAAAGTTTTCGCAAAATCAGTGTGGTGAGTTAGCCCCTACGTAAAATTTATTTGAAATCAATGAATGAATCACATGGAAATTTAGTTTAATAAAAACCTTCCCTTTGTATCTTTATTTTACATGTACCATATTTTGTGATGCAAAATAAAAAAACAAATCCATATACATATGTGCGTCTATATTTATTATTTAGGTTCCAAACAATTTGATAAGTTTATGGCAAGCTTACTTCCAATATACTTTCTTTCTTTTAATTTTTTGTTTGTTTTTGTATAAAGGAAAAGTTTTCAACACTACGGAATGAAAATTAGAGGAAGTTAATAATTTCAGTATTAAAATGTGATCGAAAATACGTGAAACATTTACGAAAGAGTTAAATTCGAGACTTGCATGAATCTAAGCACAAATAAATGAAATTTTAATATATTTTGCCAGAATAAATTCTAAACAAATCCATGCATACATTTTATATATTGTCACGCATCTTTTTAGAAATAATTACTTATCATATCCAATCAATACAATGTACTTGTGTCTAGAAAAGAGGGAAGTTGGGGGGTGGTTGTTTTGGTTGGAGGTAAATTCCTAAGTACCATCGATAAGCTTATGAAAACAAACATACATATAACGGTACTGTTAGAACTACTCGTACTTAAAGATCGATAATGAAATAACGTAATATGCGTTTCATAATAACTACAAATGGGGTTGAATCGGGTCAATATTTCCCTTAGGCTCCATATACCTAATATAAAGATTTTGGAACTTCCGGGTGACTTTATACCGTATATATCGGCCAATATGTGAGACATCTCAATGAAAATGTGACTGCGTATTTTACTCACAGTGTATCTTTAGACCTAAAGTAGATAAATTTGGGCGAAAACTTGATTTTGTTCCTGGCTTTGATTCTTAAAAGTTGCAAGAGTATAAAATTTTCGATTGCACTCGAAATTATCGCTTCCTTACTTTTTTATAATAAACCACATAGTAAAAAACATTTTACTCTGCAGATGTAAACATATTACTAAGTTTGTGCTAATATATATACTCTTTATGAATATGTCATTTTATTAGGCATAAAATATTAAAAGTTACATTTAGAGTGAGTTTTTTCACTTCTAGTTTGATTTTTTTATTAAATGAATATTTTTTAGTTTTAGAATGAAAAGTTGTTGGTTTAAATTCGAATAAAATTGTAATAACTTTTTTGCTTGATTGAATGAAATTATTATGGTAATTATATCTTTTGTTTTTTTAATTGCTATTTTGGTTATTTATTATAGAAAGGAGTACATATATATTTAATTTATATTTGTTTATGTGTGTGTGGGTTTGTTGGTTTCCACATTAGGGCTAATTTTCGAAGGCAGAGTTGTTAGAGTTATGTTGGTGAAAACTGTCAACAAAAACAATTGTTCTGCCTATTTGAACTTTGCCGCTACTACAGTGCCAGCTCTTATTCTTCTTTCAAGAAAATATTCAAATAAAGCGTTGCCAACGATTGAAACGACGTGATGCTAAGTGACAAACTCCTTCCAACAGGCAAAGTGGAAATTATTCTAGAGCAAAATAGCTTTCGCTTTTGCTACGCTTCTAATTCGCATTGCGCGTGCTGTACAGCATGTGACAACAAATGGCATGGATTTTCATTTCGTGATAATTAAATTTTCTGCGGACAGGACAGATTGTTTTTAATTACACGCGATAAGTTGCGTAACTTGGTTTTTCTTTTACCATAGTTTTTGTTTTGCTATTGCGGCATCCAAACGAGTTGACATTTTAATGCTTGTATTTTTCTGCCAACTCGCTACCGTATTCTTAAATCATCAGAGATTTATATTTATTTATTTCCATTTTTTTGGCTGTTCACGAGAAGTAAGGAGAAATGGTAATGTCACTGCTGATTCTTGAGGAAAGGATAAATAGGCAAGAAATTAAAATAACAATATCCATAAAACAAATATATTTATAAATGCTTACCTTACTTGTTGATTGGTCGTATTTAGCAAAGTGACTTAATTTCACGTCCAATAAATGAAGAATTCGAAGACCATATTATATTGAACCTGATTTCAATATAATATGGTCTTACAAAATATGGTCGTACAAATGACTAAAATAGAACGTAAATTAAATTAAGATCAGCATAAAAGTATATTTGCGAGCACATCTCTATTTGTTACCGATAACCAGAATGTTTGCCTGAATTAATACTAATGAGTCTAACTCGATAACTCAGATATGGTTAAAAGTCCTATTTTTTTACTTTCGCAAAATTTTGCATACAATTTCAGTTTAAAGGTTTTATGGTAAATATCAAAATAATGAGAGAATTATTTTACGATGTATATTGTATAAAATTCGGGTTAAAACTTCTTATAACCTCACAAATTGAATTTAGTCGTTGGCAGTGGATAAAATAGCCTTGGAAAACTTATTTCACTTTTAACAATATAGAAAATGATGTTATTACGACATCATGTCAATATTCTATATTTTCAAAGACAAATATCGGGAAAAACAAATATTACTTTAATACTTCAGAAGTCATGTGCGGGTAATCTTATGGCGCTCTGGCTTAAAGATTTCTCGAGAACTGATCTCCGCGGTGCAGTAAAGCAAGTAATATGCAATACGAACAGTATGTCTTTTACCGGTAAAAATATATAATTTTTTCTTCGTGAACTCGTTTTCAGGTATAACTTAATTAAATCCGTCCGTTCGTCCGTCCGTGAAAGCTGTAACTTGAGTAAATATTATGTAAATAATATCAAGATATTCGTATACCCGGTTGACTTTACTCAATTTAATTAGTGATTGTATATCAGCAACCTTTGATGAAACCTTGGAAACATTTTATTAGTCTGTATTGTCAAAGAATAAATAACATGGGGTCAATACTATATCTTAAATACCTAGTATATTATCCTCAAACTTCTGTAAAAATTAAGTAAACGTATGTATAATATTAGATATAGCATAGTTTAATGCCAAAAATATGTGAAATTGGCCTACGAAATTACCAAAATCTCATGTGTGAGAGAAAATTAACGAAAGCTCAAAACTCAAAGTATAGTTTTTTAGGTAATATATATATTTAAATAAGTAGATATGTTTTCTACTTTATTTAATATAAAAGTATGATAGGCTTGGAATTGCATAATTATTGTTGGCGTAAGACTATTGTTCTATATTTAAACATGAGTGTGATACTGTTGCGCACCTATGTATGTAGTGGAAAACCATACCAGACCAATATATTTCCAATGAAAGCATTTGGATGTCAACCAAAAGAACAACAATAGCAAATGTGTAGTTACCGCATCCAAGTTGTTTTCGTAGTCACACATTTTTGTCAACACATTTTTGTTGGTGAGAATAGAAACACGGGACATACATACACAGTTAAATACGCATTACATTTCATGCGGGTTTGTTAGCGTTTTATGTAAATCAGAGACAATTTCCTTCACATTATCATTTTAAAACAAACAAAAAACCTTAAATTCAGTTGCAACGAAGCTTAAATAAAATTCAGGAATAAAAAAGCTCATTACGAGAACTTGATACTCAGCGTTTAGCTTGTGTGAAAGCTATACGCTTTAGTAATCCGTTCTGAACAATTATTATTATTATTGCTTTTTTGCCTTAGGTAATAAGTCATGTTCAGATTGCACTGCTATTACAAGGTCTGTCGCAAAAGAAACATGACTGTTAAAAAAAACAACAAAAATTAATATTTTTCAAAAGTTATATTTTTTATTCAAAGTAGTTTCCTTGTGCTTACGATTCAGCGTTTAGCCCGGTCAATTAGCATTTCAAATGAGTGTTTAAGGTCATTTTTCGGAATGCTCTTGAGAATATCGGTCGTCGCCTTTTGGATAGCTGAAATGTCCTGAAACCAGTGACCTTTCATGAGCAAATGAAGTTTTCCAAATAGGTAAAAATCACAGGGTGCGTGATTAACGGTTAATATGGAGTTTTTTGTCAAAAATCAGTGACAAGCGTCGATCGATGACACGGCGCATTATCGTGCAACAGGCGCCAGGACCTCTACCCTCACGGTATTGTGGTCGAGCACAATGAATGCGTGACTAAAGACGCTTCATAACACCAAGGTAAAACACAGCATTAATCGTTTGGCCAGGTGGGACGAACTCTCGGTGTACAATACCCTCGGAATCGTAAAAACAAATCAGCATTGTCTTTATTTTTGACTTCTGAAGACGACCGACTTCTGATCGTCACAGAGGTCCTGACGACCTTATCTGGAATCGCTTAAACCACTCATGCACATTACTACGGGATAGGCACTGATCACCATAAACTTTTTTTTTTCATCATTTGAAATGTTTCAGTAAACGTTTTCCCAAGTTTAGAACAAAATTTAATATTTGATCTTTGCATTTTACGACCGATGACCAAAAGCTGCTGTCTTTTTTTGATCGATACATCGATTGTAGTTATCCAATTGTCTTAAAATTTATATACCCACCAATAGGTGGCGCCACCAGAAACAGTTATATTTAAAAAGTTTTGTTTCTCTTGCGACTGACCTTGTATATGCTATAGTTGCCCGATATGGTCGACTCCGAAAACTGAGCAGTTTTTGGGGAAGGAAAGGATATATGCTCAACTTTAGATCAATATCTCAAAATCTAAGGGGTAGTCACATATATTGACAGATGATCGGACATGCCTAAATCAAATCAGCTCGTCATACTGATTTTGTATATTTTACGTAAAGGGTGTTCGACGTTTCCTTATGGATGTTAAAACATTCTTGCCACACTTAATGTACCCTGTTCATGGTATATTTAGGTTGATTAACGATGGAGAAGTTGAATAGAGTTGAATGTAAAATAAATGCATACGCAAACGAGTGTGAGATTTTATTGAAACCCAGTTGACGAATAAGTTCTTATCACAGACTGAATACGTAAACGTTATTTACTTAAATACCAGAAGCTGTCGTACCATCTTCAACTCTTCCGGTATTTCTTACACAGAAGGGAACTGTTAAAAAAAGAGTTCAAGGTAGCGGTTCAAAAGGTGTCAATATTCATCTGGATATCTAATCTGCCAATCTAA
>NC_052503.1:43601650-43638816 GCF_016617805.1 Bactrocera tryoni
AGCCACGCAGTTAATAATGCTCGAAAATTCTACGAAAAAATGCGGCGGCTTACAGAAGGTTTCAAGACCGGAGCATACTCTTGCAGAACCCCCAAAGGTGATCTAGTCACTGATGCCCAGAGCATACTTAAATTATGGAGGGAACATTTCTCCAGCCTGCTGAATGGCAGTGAACGCACAACACCAGGAGAAGAAGAACCCGATTCCCCAATCGATGACGATGGAGCACACGTTCCATTACCCGACCATGAAGAAGTTCGAATAGCAATTGCCCGCCTCAAGAACAACAAAGCGGCAGGGGCCGACGGACTACCGGCCGAGCTATTCAAACACGGCGGCAAAGAACTAATAGGGAGCATGCATCAGCTTCTTTGTAAAATATGGTCGGACGAGAGCATGCCCAACGATTGGAATTTAAGTGTGCTATGCCCAATCCATAAAAAAGGAGACCCCACAATCTGCGCCAACTACCGTGGGATTAGCCTCCTCAACATCGCATATAAGGTTCTATCGAGCGTATTGTGTGAAAGATTAAAGCCCACCGTCAACAAACTGATTGGACCTTATCAGTGTGGCTTCAGACCTGGAAAATCAACAACCGACCAGATATTCACCATGCGCCAAATCTTGGAAAAGACCCGTGAAAGGAGAATCGACACACACCACCTCTTCGTCGATTTCAAAGCTGCTTTCGACAGCACGAAAAGGAGCTGCCTCTATGCCGCGATGTCTGAATTTGGTATCCCCGCAAAACTAATACGGCTGTGTAAACTGACGCTGAGCAACACGAAGAGCTCCGTCAGAATCGGGAAGGACCTCTCCGAGCCGTTCGATACCAAACGAGGTTTCAGACAAGGCGATTCCCTATCGTGTGACTTTTTCAACCTGCTTCTGGAGAAAATAGTTCGAGCTGCAGAACTTAACAGAGACGATACCATCTTCTATAAGAGTGTACAGCTGCTGGCGTGCGCCGATGATATTAATATCATTGACCGTTAGTTGTGCTTTCTACAGACTGGATAACGAAGCGAAGCAAATTGGTCTGGTAGTGAACGATGGCAAAACAAAATATTAACTATCATCAAACAAACAATCGTCGCACTAGCGACTTGGCCCCCCTCACTGTTAACAGTCAAAACTTCGAAGTGGTAGTGGGTGCCATAAATTAGGCCAGCTTCGTGTAACACCAACAGAAGCGTCATCAACATCAAATTAAGAACCTACCACGATGAGTTAGGTTGAAATCAAGTATTCATCTGGAGAAATGTACTTATTGCATATACGAGTAAAAAAACAAATAATATATGCTCGCTGTCGAGAAGGAGAACTTACCCTTTTACTCCAGTATGGCAAGGACTTCATTGAAACTTTATGGCGCATGTGATATCTTTTTTACGACTAGACAACTTTTGCTTAATGCCTGAAAATAATATAAAACATAGAAGTAATGGGAAAGCTAAGTGGAATTGGAAATTTTTACGTAGTTTATGGAGCACTATAACTTCATGTACCCTAATATCTAATAATTGTAGCTGCTAGGTAGGAATTGTCAAAATTTCTTTTAGCCATTTAGAGACAGTTCAAAATATGATACTCTACTGAGAAGCTAATACGCTTAGATACTATAAATCTATGGAGTATCAACAACGAATGGGAGATACCAAATATATTTAGCAAGCATGTAATTTCAGGTCTATACTGGAGTATACATTACACTCTACCATTTCAAAAGCTAATCTTATGGAAGAATAAATGAAAAAGATTCCAATATTTCGAAAATTTGGATCTAGATATCATTTGGCAACGCTATAGCATTTTATTTTTGACTCAAAATTTTGAGTATATGAAAATTTCGTTCTAGAAGTTCTATGAGATAATTTAGTTTATTAGCCCGTGGAGTTTAAGTTGTATTGAACGACATTAAGCTAAACATATATTTTCATCGTATTGAGTGTTTTATAATCCAGCTTATTTCGTTCTATAACCATGGGCGTACGAGCATGAGACAATTTTTAATTGAAATCACATATCCTCTCCCAGGACCCGACTGACCGATGCTTACTAAATTTAGTATGTAGCTTACTTCTTATATTCCTGCATTACGGGAAATGGGCGAAATAGGACTACAACCTTAGGATAAAGCTTTTGCACTAATAGCCCTCTGGTGTATGTCAACAAATGACCAAACTATTTTAAGCTCCTAGAGTACCGAATATGAATCACCCAGTATCTTTTAATTGATTTTTGACCGAAAACACCGGTCAATGTGTGAGGAAACTGAATTTCAAGGCCAGAGTCTTCTCCACGATGATAGTTATTCTGTGTTTCAAAAATAGATTGAATCGGGTCAATACTTCCCTCAGACCCCATATACCTAATAAAAACATTTACAAATTTCCAGGTAACTTTATGCTGGATATGTTTGAGTTACCTATGTAAATGAAATTTTCAGAATATATTTTACTCATAACAATATATCATTACCACCATTACCAGGATTTTCGAACATCCGACTGACTCTTCCCTATTTCATTTGTGATTGTATTTCAGATGCCATTATGAAACCAGGGAAACATTTCGCTAGTATGTGGCATAATAATAGTTAAAAGATAAAATAGGGCTTATACTACCCCAACTCCCATATATTACACATAATTGTTTTCGTTTTTCTAACAAACCTGTGCCTGTCAGCGTATGAGTTATACATACAATACATATGTACTTGTATGTACATATAAAGTATTTGTAAAGTTTGTAAAATTACTTTAACTTCGATTCTTTGGTAGACTCCTTTTTTTGCTCCTTAAAGCATTTCCCTGCCTTTGAGTCTTGCAAGTTGCAAGAGTATACAAAGTTCGGTTGTTCCCGAATTTAGCCCTTTCTTACTTGTTCTATCTGTGTCCATCTGTTCGCTGGTTATGCAGCGATGAAAATATTACACTTCTAAATGCCATTACCAGTAATTCTGCACTGCTCTTCCGAGATATAATTGTATGTATATATCACATACCATTAAAAAAAGTGAAGCTCATCACTTTATTCAGTATTTTTCTAAAGAAACCTTGTAAGAGTATGGTTAGAGTTATTGCATGCCATATTTTGCTTAATTGTATCCAGAGTGTATACGGCTAATATAAATATAGAGTCAGGCAATAAGGGTTTCTGTCTTCTGTGTTTCTGCTTTCCTTTTACTTTCATGACTCTGATATCATATTGAATTTACATGTAGCGTTTTTAAATGTTTTGAAACCAAAATCAATTCGCCAATAGTAAAAGTGCTAAAGAGAAATGCGCTTACGAAAATGAATAAATTAAAGCAAATATACGTAAGTTGTAATAAAATCGTTGGATATGTATACTCATAGGCAGCAAAGTTTTAAATATTATATGTATTTAAAGTGATAAATTTTAAACA
Organism: Bactrocera tryoni; assembly: GCF_016617805.1. Lineage (NCBI taxonomy): Eukaryota > Metazoa > Arthropoda > Insecta > Diptera > Tephritidae > Bactrocera > Bactrocera tryoni. The sequence goes on from NC_052503.1 coordinate 43,605,066, forward strand.
GTCCTCAACTTTCTTGAATATCCATTGCTTTCTGTTGATCTAAAACTTTACTCGGATGGAATTGTCCTTCTCTTATGCTTTTCCTTCACTCCTACATCATTTAAGGATAAGTATCCGACGATTCATACTCTTCTTCACGTACTTTGCACTTTGCCAGCCATAAGAAATGCAAGCGCTGAACAATGCTTGCTACTTCTTTGCGTTGAATCGACTTGGCTCCAGAACAGCGATGCTCCAGAAAATATTGAACGGCTTAGTACTCCTCAACAGCATAAACAACGCATTGCTATGGAATCCAGAAGAAGTAATAGAAGATTTAATAATTTTTTCAATATATCTTAATTTATTGGATCTGCTTGGTAAAGCCTAATAAGAAATGATATTCAAATCTTAAACCTATTTAATAAAATGACCAGGTTTTTATGCTGTAAAATAAATATTTAAATATGTATCCAAAATTATAGTCCTACAGTTACACATTTCTCAAATCAAGTACAATTTTAAGTGTACAGTTTCCCACTAAAGAACTCCACTCTGGATCCACCGCTGATGATGGTGTGCGAATGGTACGTTCAGTACGGTGATTATATTGACCATAAGTTGGGCAAGGCAGCATGAAACCATTCCTTACAGGGCAATGAATTTTCGTAATAAAGATTTAGACGATTTGTAAACATTTTTCAGGCGTATGATGGAAATGCCAAACAATACTGAACAAAATAATATGACAACTTTACATGACTTACGCGTGGTCTATCAAAGGAGCTATTAAAAAGTACCACTACTTGGATCACCAATTGCTAGAAATGCATGGCTTGTAACATTTACTGAGCTTCTCAACTGGTTGTGATACTCAAAACCACTCAGATTCCAATTTCAAGTATGAACAACTTTGCCATGTATTGCACGTGTTGTCTCCACGCTGAATTATAGATTTATATTTTGATAGAATTTCGCTTTCGCAGCCTAAAAATGTCATAAGCTGTTACGTTTATCTATAATGTATAATTTCTAATCGAGCTCTGCAAAATTGTAAAAACAAATATGTTATTATACAAATATATTGACATGCACATGTGACACACATTTATTTTCTAATTCAAATTAAATTTTCCCCATAAACACGCTGAATTGATTTCATCTTAAAAGTTTTGAGTTCCAACGAATCAAAATGAAAAACTCAAATTACAACCTTGCCAGTCATCACTCAGAGTTCTTGAAAATTTTACCAATAAAGTTTTCGCAAAACCAGTGTTGTGAGTTAGTATCTACGCAAAATTTATTTGAAATTAATGAATGAATCAAATGAAAATTTAGTTTAATAACCACCTTTATTATAAATGTACCACATTTTGTGTTGCAAAATAAATTAACAAATCCATTCACATATATTAATAACTTGATAGGTTTATGGCATAATTACGTCCAATATACTTTCTTTTCATTTTTTGTTTGTTTTGTGTAAACGGAAAAGTTGACATCAAGTTAAAAAATTTCAGTATTAAAATGTGAACAAAAATAAGTGAAACATGTAATGAAGAGTTAAATTCGAGTTACTCGCATGAATCTAAGCACAGATAAATGAAATTTTAAAATATTTTGCCAGAACAAATTCTAATCAAATAAATGCATAAATGCATGCATTTAAAATATTGTCACGCATCTCTTTAGAAATAATTACTTATGATATCCGATCAATAAAATGTACTTGTATCTAGAAAAGAGGAAAGTTAGGGTGTGGTTGTTTTGGTTGGAGGTAAATTCGTAAGTTCCATCGATAAGCTTATGAAAACAAAACTAAATAATGGATCGAGCAATCAGATTACAACAACCAAATTCAGCAAGCAAAATTTTCGTTACCAATCGAAATTATCAGCTTCCTTACTTTTTTTATAATAAACCACATAGTAAAAAACATTGTACTCAGTTGATATAAACATATAACTAAGTTTGTGCTAATATACATTAAATACTCTTTATGAATATGTCATTTTATTAGGCATAAAATATTAAAAGTTACTTTTAGAGTGAGTTTTTTTACTTCGAGCTTGATTTTTTTATTAAATGATTATTTTTTTGTTGGTTTAAATTCTAATAGAATTGTAATAACTTTTTTGCTTGATTGAATGAAATTATTATGGTATCTTATAATTATATCTTTTGTTTTGTTAATTGCTTTTTTGGTTATTTACCATAGAAAGGAGTACATATATATTTAATTTACATTTGTTTATGTGTGTGTGGGTTTGTTGGTTTCGACATTAGGGCTAATTTTCGAAAGCAGAGTTGTTAGAGTTATGTTGGTGAACTCTGTCAACAAAAACAATTATTCTGTCTATTTGAACTTTGCCGCTACTACAGTGCCAGCTCTTACCCTTATTTAAAGAAAATATGCCATAAAGCGTTGCCAACGATTGAAACGACGGGATGCTAAGTGACAAACTCCTTTCAACAGGCAAAGTGGAAATTATTCTAGAGCAAAATAGCTTTCGCTTTTGCTACGCTTCTAATTCGCATTGCGCGTGCTGTACAGCATGTGACAACAAATGGCATGGATTTTCATTTGGTTATAATTAAATTTTCTGCGGACAGGACAGATTGTTTTTAATTACATGCCATAAGTTGCGTCAGTTGGTTTTTCTTTTACCATAGTTTTTGTTTTGCTATTGCGGCATCCAAACGAGCTGAAATTTTAGTGCTTGTATTCTTCTGTCAACTCGCTACCGTATTCTTAAATATCCTGAGTCGTTTTTTGTAGAATATTAGGTAAGAAAGAAACAATTATGCTTAATTTCTGCTTTTTACGAAAAGTGAGGAGAAATGGTAATGTCACTGCTGATTCGTGAGGAAAGCAGAAATAGGCAAGATATTAAAATATACATATAACAAATATATTTATAAATGCTTACCTTACTTGTTGATTGACCGTATTTAGCGAAGTGACTTAACATCACGTCCAATAAATGAACAATTCGAAGACCATATTGACCATATATATTGAAATCAAGCTATTCAAATTATTAAAATAGAATACAAATTAAACTAAAGTCAGCATAAACGTATATTTGCGAGCACATCACTTATTGTATATTATAAGTTAATTCACTTATCGTTTTCTATAAAATATATGTTAAATGGTTATTAGGGTACTTCAAAAAAAAAATTTTTGAATTTCTTTTTCAACTCTTACCCCCACAAATGTTAGTGATTGACAAACAAAAAATCCTCCCTCAAGCCAGGCGCTGTAGCTTAACTCTAAGAGGTCGCTATTTTTTAGTTTTAATTTGAAAGGTGAACTTTCTGAATATGTGATGGTTATTTTTGAGAAACGAAAATTAGTTGGTGAAATTTTAGTTGAATGAAAAAACGAAAATTCCTACTTAAAATGTATGGGAAATTAGAAAAAAAAAGCGACCTCTTAGAATTAAGCTACAGCGCCTGGCTTGAGGGAGGATTTTTTGTTTGTCAATCACTAACAGTTAAGAGAGTATCAGTTGAAAAAAGAAATTCAAAATTTTTTTTTTGAATTAGGGTACTTGGTTATTATATAACCAGAATGTTTGCCTGAATTATTACTAATGAGTCTAACTCGATGACTCAGATATGGTTAAAGGTTTTATTTGTTTCTACTTCCATTATGGAAATAATAAAAGGTTTTATGGTAAAGATCAAAATTATAAGAGAATTATTTTACGATGTATATTGTATTAAACTCGGCCTTAAACTTCTCATAACCTCACAAATTAAATTTAGTTGTTGGCAGTAGATATGATAGCCCTGGAAAACTTATTTTACTTTTCACAATATAGAAAATGATGTTATTACGACATCACGTCAATATTTTACATTTTCGAAGACAAATATCGGGAAAAACTAATATTACTTTCATATTTCACAAGTAATGCGCAGGTAATCTTATGGTGCTCTGGCTTAAAGATTTCTTGAGAACTGATCTCCGCGGTGTAGTAAAGCAAGTAATATGCCATACGAACAGTATGTCTTTTACCGGTCAAAATTCATAATTTGGTTCTTCGTGAACTCGTCTTCAGGTATTACTTCATTAAATCCATCCGTTCTTCCGCCTGTGAAAGCTGTAACTTGACTAAAAATTATGTAAATACTATCATGCTTTTCATATACCCCGTTGACTTTACTCAATTTAATTAGTGATTGTATATCAGCAACCTTTGATGAAACCTTGGAAACATTTTATTAGTCTGTATTGTCAAAGAATAAATAAATGTGGGGGTCAATACTATCTTAAATACCTAATATATTATCCTCAAACTTCTGCAAAATGCAAAGTAAAATGCAAAGTAAACGTATAATATTAGATATACCCATAGTTTAATGCCAAAAAATATGTGAAATTGCCCTACAGAAATAACCAATCTCATCTCAATTCCGTGTGAGAGAAAATTAACGAAAGCTCAAAACTCAAAGTATAGTTTTTTAGGTAATATATATATTTAAATAAGTAGATATGTTTTCAACTTTATTAAATATAAAGGTATGATTGGCTTGGAATTGCATAATATTGTTGGAGTAAGACTCTTGTTCTATATTTAGACTAAGTGTGATACAGTTGCGCACCTATGTAGTGGAAAACAATACTAGACCAATATATAGTACTTCGAATAAAAGCATTTGGATGTCAACCAAAAGAACAACAATAGCAAATGTGTAGTTACCGCATCCATGTTGTTTTCGTAGTCACACATTTTTGTCAACACATTTTTGTCAACACATTTTTGTTGGTGAGAATAGAAACACGGGACATACATACACAGTTAAATATGCATTACATTTCATGCGGGTTTGTTAGCATTTTATGTAAATCAGAGACAATTTCATTCACATTATCATTTTAAAACAAACAAAAAACCTTATATTCAGTTGCAACGAAGCTTAAATAAAATTCAGGAATAAAAAAGCTCTTTACGAGAACTTGATTCTCATCGTTTAGCTTGTGTGGAAGCTATACGCTTTAGTTATCCGTTCTGAACAATTTTTTATTATTATTGCTTTTTTGCCTTAGATAATAAGTCATGTTCAGATTGCACTGTTATTACAAGGTCTGTCGCAAAAAAAACAGGACTGTTAAAAAAAAAACAAAAAATTTATATTTTTCAAAAGTTATATTTTTTTATTCAAAGTAGTTTCCTTGTGCTTCGATTCAGCGTTTAGCCCAGTCAATTAGCATTTCAAATGAGTGCTTAAGGTAATTTTTCGGAATGCTTTTGCGAATATCGGTCGACGCCTTTTGGTTAGCTGAAATGTCCTGAAACCAGTGTCCTTTAATGGGCAAATGAAGTTTTCCAAATAGGTAAAGGGTGCCAGATCAGGTGAGTAGGGTGAGTGATTAAGGGTTAATATGGAGTTTTTTGTCAAAAAATCAGTGACAAGCGTCGATCGATGACACGGCGCATTATCGCACAACAGGCGCCAGGACCCTGCCTCACGGTATTGTGGTCGGGCACGACGAATGCGTGACAAAAGACGCTTCATAACACCAAGGTAAAACACAGCATTAATCGTTTGGCCAGGTGGGATAAACTCTCGGTGTACAATATACTCGGAATCGTAAAAACAAATCAGCATTGTCTTTATTTTGACTTCTGAAGACAACCGACTTCTGATCGTCAAAGAGGTCCTCACGACCTTCTTCTTGCTCGCTTAAACCACTCATGCATATTACTACGGGGTAGGCACTGATCACCATAAACTTTTTTCATCATTTGAAATGTTTCAGTAAACGTTTTCCAAAGTTTAAAACAAAATTTAATATTTGCTCTTTGCATTTTACGACCGATGACCAAAAGCTGCTGTCAGTTTTTGATCGCTGAAATCGATTGTATTGTTATCCAATTGTCTTGAAATTTTTACGAAGTGTCAACAAGAGATCAGACTTTTTAATTCATATACCCACCAATAGGTGGCGCCACCAGAAAGAGGTGTATTTAAAAAGTTCTGTTCCTTTTGCGACAGACCTTGTATATTCTATAGTTGCCCGATATGGTCGACTCCGAAAACTGAGCAGGTTTTGGGAAAGGAAAGGATGTATGCTCAACTTATTGGCAGATGATCGGGCATGCCTAAATCAAATCAGGTCGTCATACTGATTTTTTCCATAAATATTTTACGTAAAGGGTATTCGACGTTTGCTTACGGATCTTAAAACATTCGTGCCAAACTTAATGTACCCTGTTCAGGGTATATATATATCATATATGGTATATTTAGGTTGATTAACGATGGAGAAGTTGAATAGAGTTAAATGTAAAATAAATACATACGCAAATGAGTGTGAGATTTTACTGGAACCCAGTTGACGAATAAGTTCTGACCACAGACTCAATACGTAAACGTTATTTACTTAGATACCAGAAGCTGTCGTACCATCTTCAACTCTTCCGGTATTTCTTACAATGAAGGGAGCTGTTAAAAAAAGAGTTCAAGGTAGCGGATGTTTTTTCACGAAATGAAGTGAGGCGAATCCTGTCTAAAAAGTGTCAACATTCATCTAAATATCTAATCTGATTTAATCTGCCACGCAGTTAATAATATATATATAATATATATGGAATTACCTCTAAACAAAATAAAGCAAACCAAAATTATAGCATTAAATTTAAACCGAAAGTATAATCAGTGGAAATTTCAAGGCTCTATATCACTCTATTAACTAGGTTGTCTTTCATATTACAATAGTATATGCCTGCATTATCATGGGGATGTGCATGGAATTTTACCTGCTGCAACGATTTTAATTTGCGAAATTCTTCACAATTTTGTGAAACCACAATTGCTGTATTGACAAATCTCTGTGTCATCGTGCTCAAGCAGGGGCTACAATAATTCCACAATCAGCAGCAGCAACAACAGGTTTATGGATGTACGCCAACAGCCTTTCTTGTAGTGCTCATGCTGACGTGTTAGGATTTGAAACGGGACCTAAGCCATCGGCCATCATAAACACATCGAGCTAACTGAAAAATATGTTGCTAGCAACCGCAAAACAAGATGTAGGAACGTACCTCAGATGTGATTGCCAAGCAGCTTATTGGCTCAGTAAGTAATTCCATATATTAAATGCAGGCTCAAACATTTCAACAAATGTACGGAACTAATAAGGCAAAAATAAAAGGAATAAAAGAAAAGTGAACAATAAAAAAATATTCTGTTAACTAAGTATGAATTTTTGATATGGAATTATAATGGCATATTATGGGAACTATGTGAAGTTTCCAATCGATAAATCCTATTCTCGACAGCTATATATATAATGGCAAAATAAAAATCCTTGTGAAAACCGATATATCCGGAATAAAGTTTGAGAGAAATTCGGAGCACATAGCAGAACGACATGCCGAATTTGAATTGAATTTGTCCTTGAGCAGTTTTTGTTTGGTGCCATTCAAAAATGTTTCAAAATTTTTAGTGCAAGGAAACAATGTTGGGAATTTCTGAACTCCGAAATACTCAATCCACTTAATTCTCTTTCTAAGTGGTCTGCCAGAATCAATGCCTTCGAGCTATTTTTAAAAGTTGAACCTTACGGCAAAAACTCGACGTGTCGTTGATGGAGTGGTCCTCAAGTCTATCAATAAAAGAAACTTGGTTCTTCAAGAGATCATTTCCACCATCGACCCTGAAGTTAGATATAAACTAATTAAGAAGCAATCGATATAAAAGTTTGCACAAATTGTGTCTTCAAGGTATGCCACCTTTTGACCAAAACTTGCCCAAATCGGGGTAAAAATGATCAAGCCCCTAAGTATGTAATAAGTACCTACACCCGTACCAAGAGTTGACTTTTTGCCGAAAATATTGATCAATGTGTGACATTTATAATTTAAATTTGGAGAGAACTCTTTCCTGATAGTAGTATGTCTGTGAGTTCCCTTAGCTCTCACATATCTAATACATATAAAGGTTCTACAACTTCTGACTGCATTTATACCTCTCATATCACCCAATACATGAGTTATCTCAATGAAAACGAGTGAACGTCTTTTACTCATAGCAGTGTATTTCTCAGTCTAAAAATTCAGTCTAAATTAGAAAAAAAAATGGGAAACAGCTGGACCCAGCTCCCATATAACTAATTTTAAGATTTTCGAACATTCGCTCGACCTTACTCTATACCTTGAAGAAACCCTGAAATAATTGTTTGTGGTATTGGAAAAATAGATAAAATCTAGTCAATGATCTTACAATGGTTTTCGATATTTTTACATATTTTATGCTGATTTAGCAAGGAATTGGTACATACCTTGGTTATACCTCATATTCCTAAAATAATGAATTTCAATTCTCTGGGTTTTCCACGACTTTATGTCGAATATGCCAGTCAGCGTAAGTTGTCTTTGAACAATTGTCTATTTGTTGAGCTTTAATATGCAGAGCATCCTTAACCCCATGAATAATGCAAAAAAATGTAAGCAATCCACGATTACCAGTATGACAAACAAAGGAGAGTAAAATGCTGATAACTAACGATAGTGGAAACGCACATCTACTTGCACGACTGAATTGATCAAAAGCGGTATGTGAAAAGTGATGTTATTTTGCATATACATTAGGGTGTTTTTTTGAACTATTAATTTTTTTTCAGTCCTGTCATGAAATTTCATTGGAAATACCCTAACAAAATTGCCTGAAATTTTTAGCCCTTAATATTAACATTAAGAACTGGACCAAGGCCCGTAAAAATTTTCCATAGGAAATACACTATAATCGTGAGTTTTTTATGGCATCGCTTTGACTTTAGACGCATATTTCTCAGAATTGTTCACTCTTCAAAAGTGCCCAGTGCAACAAAGTCGTAACTCACACCGGCAAAGTAGTACGTGGCTCTAAACCAAGAATTTTTTCCAAGAATTTCGCATTTTTTGTATATATCTCCTAAATGACAGGAGCTGTAGAAAAAATGTAATGTAAATTTGTAGGAAATTTTAATTGCTATCATTAATACTTCTCGAGATATTCGGCTTTTTAAGTAAGGCTGTATGCAATTTCCATAGATGTTTTAATACATACCATCTATAAAAATTAGACACAGATGCCCGGACTTCTAAAGAACAGACGCTTCAATTAGTTTTCATCGAAAATGTCGGTATGGCTCAACTAGAGCTTTCTCTAGTTTAGTCGTGACCTTATCATATCATAAATTTTATTATTGTATCATTTTATGAAAATAATTTTTTAATGGGGAAAAAATATGTTTGAACTATGAATCAAGGCCAGTTGAAAGCAAGATGTAAAATTATTCTTCAATTTTATATTTTTATTACTGTTTTATTATTGTCGCAACATGTTATGTAGAGTGTAATAACCCAGAGTCTGATATAATAGTTTGAAAATATTAGATTTTCCATAAGACGCCATTTTCAATTTTATATTTTTCCCACAGCAGATAAGTCATATACATGATTTTACAGATATGAAAGTTAAACTCAAACCGCTGGTGCTACTAATCTACTATAACTCATTATATGTATATAGTAGAATACTTAATACAAGTTGCTTATTATTTCCCATTTTCCGTTATAACTACATTCTTAAACGTCGGATTATTTCTTGTTATTGAATTTTCTTGGAAGTGGGCAATAATTAAGTTAATTATTAAAATCTAAAATAAAAGTTAGTAATTTTGTTGTTATTTCAGTCAAAGTCAAACAATACTAATTCCTGGAAACTCAATTGCTATTGAAGAACCTACATTTATTTATACTTATAAAGAACACTAGAACAGATCAAAGTCGACATACATACATTCATTTATAAATATAATGCGTGCGATTGCCTGCATGCTCATTATTTTGCAACAAAGGCACTCATCTGCATTTGTTTCCGGAGGACTGGGAAATGGTCTACGATCTCCTGATGAGTCACCGGACAGGAAGTGCCATGCAAATACATAACAGTTTTCCATGAACACTTCCCAGACTTACCAACCATATATATGATAAAAGCGCTTTCTTACAAAATTAAAGTTTCATTGTAGTGTATTGTTCTGCACTGAAGACATGCAATACCACAGGAGGAGTAGCACAATGAAATAAACGTATTCGGTAGTTCTTGCTACGTACTAGCAATAATTTACACTGCAGGGACATTTTATCAATGTTCTTATGAGTATTGTTTAAGCCCCAAAATGCTTCTCTTTTGCTAACCGGGGTACACAATCGTGACTACAAGTACATTTGCTTCAATTATCATTACTAAGATCATTGTTGGGCGAGTGTGCAATTGCCTGGGTTTACAACCAGGTGGCTCTTTGACTTTTATGTTATTACCAACTGCCATCTTCACATGTATTTATTACAACTGTCACACACACCCTATTAAACACTTCACTTCATTATCCACACATATGCATTTGAGCAGGAACACCTGCAAGAGCACAACAGTTATTTTGATCTTTGTAAACCAAAATTATTGCATCTACAAAATCATAGCTGCGGCAAGAAATTTCTGTTTATCGCTTTTAGTGTATATAACGAAATACTTGCATATACATACTTATATGTAGATATATTAGAAGAAAATATAACTAGATTGCTTTCTTCATGGTTTCTTTGCTGTCTTTCGGAAAATTCTTGGAATATGTCGAAGTTTTTATTAGTTTGCGCTGAAAAATATATAGTATGTGGCATACCTCGATTATTAACAATCATAAATTGCTCTCGTTTATTAGCTTTCTTCAACTGAGTAGACTTACTTAATTTTCTATAATAGCAGCAATGCAATTTGCAAAACCATCTTTTAACCATGTTCGAGAAAGTAAAGATGCCAACTGTTTATTTCTTGGCTCATATAACGGGTCTTTCAATAAAAACGCTACAATAGTTGACCGAAATAGACTTCAAACAACGCCAAATTTTTTCTCGCTCTTTTGACATTTCTCTTCAGTAAAGTTGCCACTTTATCATGGAAAGATATACGATCCAAAAGATATATGATTTATACTAAATTCGGAGTGGTCTCATTTTTACAGCGCGAGTTTTTCAATAAGAGCGCAACAAAAGTTTTTTATTAAAACAACAACGGTTTGGGAAGTCAATGAAATTTTTTATTCCTGTGAAAATACATTCGCACATCCTCCTTTACACACCATTGCATCCCGAAAAAATTACAGTTTGGTGCGGTTTATGGGCCGGCGGCGTCATTGAGTCGTACTTCTTCCGTGAAGATCAAGACCGGCACGTTACTGTGAATGTGAATCGCTACCGCTCAACGAAAACCGAATATTTTTGACCAGACTTTCGCCAAAACACATAGCGAATGTTACAATCGATTTATTGAAAAACAAGTTTTTTGAACGTGTTATCTTACGAATCTTACGCCCAGTCAGTTGGCCACTTAGGTCGCGCGATTTGACGCCGCTGGACTATTTCTTATAGGGCTACTATAAGACTTGACTATGGCCTAGCCAACAAGACAGCGACGATTGATGAACTTCTTAAGAATATCGAATGTGAAATTGCGACAGTATCGGCCGATTTATGCTTGAATACCGTCGAAAATTAAGTTCAGCGTCTTTCGCAAGCGTGCCCTTGGTGGCCGTGCAAAGAAATCGAGTTCCATACATAATGTTTATTTTTATTTAAAAAAAGTTGTGCAGGGCTGTTATTGAAAACCCCGTTATCGTACTTACATAAGATTATCTCAACTTGCACGGACGGACGAACAGACAGACAAACTGTCACCTGGATTTCCTTGTCATCCTGATCACTTATATAAGTATATTTATAATTCCATATCTATATCGATTATTTTGAGGTGATATCATTAGGTATTCCAAACTATTGGACTCTGTAGCAACAGATCCCTGATTGGGATAGTTTTCAGTTCTTTTTTCTTGTCCCAAGTAACTTTTAATATTTCAGTTCGCTATTCGAGGAGGTTTAGACTCTTACTGTTAAAATCTTGTAGACCAACTTTTGAACGTCGCATTTGTCATGATTTTAATTCTCTTTCATGCACACTTGATTTATCTGTCTCACTTTTCGAAACGAGAAAGACTATACTACTTTCTCTCAATAAATAAAATCGTTACTACGTATTTCTAAATCTGATGTAATCTCGACGCTTAAAGATTCACTTGTCTTTCATGGCACGGCCATTAGCACGGTAGACGTTGGGTTGTTATTACGCCCACGATTAAGTGGACATAACTGTTGCGCACGGATCATAAAAAACAAAAAAACATTTGGTTTTTCAATATTATTTTATTTACTAGATCTGCTTATAAAATCTTAAATCTATTTGAAAACTAGACAAGCTCAAGCCAGTGATTGAGCTGTTGTGGTGATACGTAGCTCTTTAGTACGCAGGCATATCTCTTCTTTTAAGGCGTGCTTGTTCGCAGGAATGAACTAAAGCATTAGCCAAAGGGTTTGGGTGATCACAGAGTTTAGATATATATTTAATTCTGCTATCTTCTACTTCTTTCTTTACCATATTACTTTCATTACGCCTGTACCATGGTGCACCCGTGATTGTTGTAAGAATTTTAGATTGGAGCCTATGAATTATATCAATGTTAGTTGTACAGGTCGTACCCCACAGTTGAATGGCATACATCCAAATCGGCTTTATGACCGCATTATATAAAAGCACTTTGCTGTCTAGGCTAAGTTTAGAGTTTTATTTAAAAAATTGAAATTTCCAGTTCCAATCTTCATACATTTTATTTTATTAGAGATGTGTTTTCTCCACGTGAGCTTTCTATTTAGGTGAATACCAAGATATGTTACTTCGTTCGCTTGGAGTACTAAAATATTATTTATTTTTACCACCGGGCATATTTTTGGTCATAGCGAAAACGTAACATGCTTACACTTCTGTTCATTCACATTTATACGCCAGTCCGCTAGCCATTCTTTGACAGAACAAAAAACATGAATATGAAAAGAAAAATGTTGACACACTTCATGCTACTTATGCCTTCAATAACCACAAAATTACAATTTTTCATGTCTAATTTTTTTGTCATTACCAGTAATTGTTTGCGCAAACGTTGTTTATTTGCATGCGTTGGTCATTTTAATAAAATTTTCTACGTAAACTTTACTAAAAAGACCTACCAGAACACATATTTATGTAGGAAGGGAACATAGAAGCGGACAGAAATACCAATAATTACATCCCTGAGGGTTTGACCGAACTTGACGGAACTAATTAAACGGACCCTAACACGGACAAGAACATGTGACAACAGGACAGTCGAAGTCGAACAGCGCGGCGAGTAACACTTGACGTTCAAATAATAAGATTGTTTTAGATGTTTAAAAGTTAAGTTAAACTGAAATTTCAAACCAAAACTGTAATATTGAATATAATAAAAAACAATAAAAGACTATTTTCTACATTTATTTGCGTGTTTTTATAAGAAAAGAGGATATCAGCTACCTTACACACAAACGAGATTAATATACTTGTATGTAAGGCACATCAAATCAAAACAAAATTCCACCCTAAGGGAAGATGTAGACAATGCCTTACAAACCACAGAAATCTTAACCAACACACGTCGTACAGCGAACAACTAAAAACCAGGTATCGTTTGTCACTATTTTAGGATAAATGTTGTTGATGGAATTGGGATGTGGGCAGATAGCAATTTGCGACAGATACATACGTAGATGACAGCCTAGAGCGGGCCATTGTTTTGGCATTGCTTATGTGCACATATGTTACGCATGGTAAAATTCCGTGAAGCAAACTTTTACTTTGTGCTGCTACTTTTAAAGACATGCTCAAAGATTCGTAAAGATAATATGTGTGTGTGCTCAACTGCGAATAGTAGCTTCCTAGAATATAAAACGTGTAAATAGTCACCTTGGGCGTCTTTACCATGGGGTTAGTCTCGTGTTCGCACCTTATTGTTTCTTATTTAACTAGCTCAACACCGATATGCTAAGACAACAAACAACATCATGTCACCAAATTAGTTACCACAGACATGTGTAGTAGGTATATACACTTATATACAAGACACAAATTTTGTTTAATAAGCATGAAAAATTAGCTAGTTGGCATATTGGGGATGTCATGTTGCCGTGGGCTTCATAAACAAAAGATCAAAATCCATAGTTATATGAATGTAGTAGGTGACAGGGATGGCAGAGCATGATGTGGGAAGTATGTGGCAGTAAGGATAAGGAAAAGTTTTAATATAGACTATAATGCACACAAAAAGAAAACGTCAATACGCTGATTAGTATATTAGCATTAACAAACGTAATTCTGTAACCCGATGCGCGCTCACAAAAAGCTAAATGCGTATAGTGTGGGTTCATATGACAGAGTTTAAAGTAGTTTGGCGAAATTGTTACTTCGAAAGCTTATGCCATTCATATCTTGTAATTTTGCGGTTGGTGTGTTTATTTTCAGAGCGTGACTTGCTTGTACTATGAAGCAGCCAACCGTTTTTACTAAATAATTGTGATGGGTTTTCGGATTCTGCATATCTCAATAGTATAAGCATAGCCCAGAAGGAAAATTATGAAACACCTTAGCATTGATGACTTGAAGCCGTGCATACAACTGTGATAATCCAAAAATCCTTAGTTTGAATTAAATGAATATCGTATTTTAGGCTCAAGCTCACCATTTCTGGACTTAGACCAAGTATCCTCTGGGTAGCAAAAAAACATCCATTTGAAAGGGAGCTAAAATGAAAAGGCGAAACATACCTCCCTAGGGTTGTGTGTTGGGTTTGAAACCAGCCACGTAAAAAACACCTCCAATGAAAAGAACGAAACAGCCTCGAATGACAGATGCACTTTTTGATAACGACCACTGCAAAGTATTAAGTATTTGTATAAAGTATTAAGGGCATGCACCAGAAATGTTCCTTAATTGTGAAGTTGCCGCTCCCCAGCTGTTTGATGTCCTCGTAAGAGTACAGGATGACAGCACCGCCGTCCAAGAAGTGCTATGGACGGTTAAGATAAGTAGGTCCTTGCGGCATTTACTTCAGTGGCCATATAAAGGACCGAACATGGTGGGAGAGAGACTCAGTCGCCGAGTCCTGAAATTCACCCCGGTAAATGAATGTCTAGCCACAATCCGCATCATAGCGAAGTTCTTTAACATATCGCTGATTTCAGCCGCGCCCCGACGAAGTAGAAAGCCAATGTGAAAAAAGACACACCGCCTCTTCGTCAGTTTTAAAGCTACTTTTGGCACCACCAAAAAGGAGCTGCCTTTATGTCGCTAAGCCATTTGATACCAAGTGAGATGTTAGACAAGGCGACTCACTATTGTGCGACTTTTACAATCTACTGCTGGATAAAATAATTCGAGATGCAGAGTAATATAGAGAAGGTACATTCTTCTACAATAGATTACTACTGCTGGCATATGCCGATGACATCAATATCACAGCAACCGCGCTGTTACTTCTACTTTCTCCAGGTTGGACAAAGAAGCGAAGAAAATGGGTTTGGAGTGAACCAGGGCAAGATGAAATATCTCCTGTTGTCAAAAGAACAGTCGTCACACTCACGACTTGGCTACCACGTCACTGTTAAAATTTATAACTTCGAGGTCGTAGATAATTTCTTATATTTTGGAACAAGTATTAACACCAACAACAATGTCAGACCTGAAGTCCAACAGAGAATAACTCTTGCCAGCAGGATCTACTTTAGACTAAGAAGGCAATTGAGAAGTCAAGTCCAATCTCGACAAATAAAAACCAAATTCTACAATTCACTATCAGCCTTGTCCTGATATATGGTGCAGAAGCATGGCGGATGACAACATGTGATGAGTTGGCGTTATGAGATTATGGAGAAAGGTTCTGTGGAAGACTTATGGTATTTATCGCGCATTGGCAAAGCCAAACCTGCATTCGGTACACCGATAAGCTATAAGATGACATTGACATAGTTCAGCAAATTAAGAGATATCGGCGACGCTGGCTTGGTCCTGCCCTCCGAAACGATGAAAACGCTCCAGCTCTGAAAGTATTCGACACAGTAACCACCGGAAGAATTAAAGGAAGATGGTGGTGAAAGCCTATTTTTGCGATAAATTTTTGTATATCATTATACGAGCAAAATTAATGTTTTCACAACTTCTGAAGACACCACATGTTTCATATCCCTCTTTATCATATTTTGGCTATTGATTATGGCATGCGCTAGTGTTTAGTTAAGCTTACCTGTATGGGTTCATTCAATGTATATGTAATATATACAGCTATTAATGGTAGATTGAGCTGGAAAGTTGGTAACTTTCTACACATCACACATACACTCTGAGACTATTCCCTGCATGCTTAAGCAAAATGTTACGTATACGCAATGTAAACTAAAAATAGTAGTAAAGTTTTTTTACAGTGCAGTAGATTTAGTTAAATAAAAGGGACTTCTTGTTCTTATAATAAAAAAATTATCATTTCAAAATTAACTATTTAATGGGTCATGGTATTTTAGAACGTATAGTACTAGTACAAATTTATGATAAAAATTAACTTAACACGTTCTACCCGACGGTACACAAATATTTATACTTTTAATTCAAAAACCATACTTGAAAGAGACATACTAGAAAAACCATATTAGAAAGAAATAAAACAAAATAGATTGGAAATTATAACTGTATATTTATTGTACGCGTTTTCAACATAAACAAAATATATTTTTGCAGTTCTTTCTGAAGCAAAAAAAAAATTTATTATTTAGTTATTTTCAAAAGTAAAAATAATAATCCTTCAAACTTAGTATCTAAAATGAAAATAAGTATTTAAAAACCACGATGTGTTCTTCTTCACTGTATTCTTCAAACAGCGCAGAATCTGTTATAACATGACTCCAATCTTGCTGAATTATGTCTGAGTCCTCATCTTCCGACTCCGATGATGAATATATTCTACGATTTTTTCTTCGAGAATGCCCCGGGTAGAACGTGTTAAATATAAAGGGCCTTCAAGATGTTATAATAAAAATAAAATTAAGTATCCCCACGATGAAAGACCGCGATTTACCCGATTCGGGGAAACCCTAGAAAAATTTAAAAGCCAAAAAGAAATCTATATGTATATATAAGCAAATGAAAACTTGATAGAGTATTTTTACATCAACCGAAAAAAATATTGCAAGCATTTCAATTGGTGTTTTATTGGTGCTTATTGGCGAACCTATAGTATAGCGGATCCTAGTGAGCACAACCCAAGGATAACTTAATATTAATGTAGGAACAAAAGTAAGGACAGGTGATTTAGTTTATGTGAAAAGTAAAAGAAGTAAAAGCAAATGTATTTGCTCGTAAATGGGGAAGAGTAATGACACAAAACGCGTAACTAAAGTTAAGTGACTCATTGTAGCCGCTTCTTTATGTTATATTTTCACCAAGTATTTCAACAACGTGGCTTAATCCAATTCCTTGCTCAGTTGCGTATATGCGACGCTAATTTTCAAAAAATTCTATATGTTTTGTTAGCAAGGTATATTTTTAGCCTTTTACACCTTCCATATCTCAACCCTCTATAAAATACATACTGACACATACAGTGGTATTTCAAACAAACTTTCAATCGTACACTAAAAATCGTACACCTGTCTATTGTGGAACTATTTAAATATGATATAAGTAAAGTATTCCAACGTGTATAAAATGAGGATGAGATTTTTCCGTGAAAATTAAGAAGAAAGGATACTTTTTAACGAGAATATGAGTACTATTTATATACCGCCGTCAAGTATTGCTGCATTGAACGATTAAGAGCAAATCGGTGATGAGAACATCGCTAAAGACATTCATCCTACTCTCGAAGTAGCTAGTGAGGTTCAGGTAAATTATGTTTGCACTGAACTAGATATGTATATGATTTTTTTCATTGAGTTATAAAATTCATAAGAAATAAAAAATTTTCCCAAAAATAATCAAACTTCAACCGTTAATATCTTTTAAACGGTTGGGTTTACGAAATAATCGTGGAGACCTTTTTTTGTAGAGCATTCAATTTCCTACAAACTCTAAGGAACAAAATATTTTTTCAAGTAGTTGGAAGCGAGATATAAATTTTTCTATCTTTTTCCGTTACAATTAAGAACTCATGCTTGGAGAGGCTTTCTTAGAGGTGTCTAGGAACCTATTTTTCCGAGTACCAACCAAAGAAAAAAATTTTTTTTTGAATCACCCTACTGTGCAAGTTGCCAAATAATCAGAAGAAATAAGACATGACCAAGAATTCGTATGTAGACATTAGAAAGTGATTTTCTCGACAAAAAGCAGCTAGAATTGATTGTAGCCAATTAGGAGAATAGTGATGTTTTGTAGCGTAAAAAAGTATCAGGTCGGCCTCGAAAGTCAGCTGAGAGAACAGAGAACTTATTTCGGCGGGCAAAATTAAGCTACCATTTCAAAAATTGCTTTTTTTATGAGCGTGGAGATGCAAAATTTTCACCAAGTGGATTTAAGTGTCGAAACGATACGCCAATTTCTTAGTGATGTAATTTTATTGGGAAGATGTGCTGCCAAGAGCCACTATAAACACAAAAAATGATATGAAATTTACTCTACTGAATTTATAATGATTTAGGCAAGATTAAGATTATTGTACAGACGAAATATCCTTAACTTTTGAAACTGCTAAGATATGCTAAGAAATATATTTTTAAACCATTTTTAGATAAATAACTAATCTAAAGTTTGTTTTAATAAAATATAGTCAAATCAGTACACATGAGTATATAAAAAGACCAATATGTACCAAGCACTAAATTAAAATATTAAACTGTAATTAAGGCCCTAAAAACCCCTATCAACAATGTGAAAATAGATGAAAGCGGTTGATAACCCCCCACTCCCCATATATCAGGGTTTTTAAAAACTAATATAAGCGCGACAAATCAATAGATTAATGCGCCAGAGATATTCAATCTTCCACCCAAGATAAGGGGCTTTAAAACAGACGATTTGAAAAATGGATGATGGGCATCAATTGTCGCAATTGGACTATAACTTTTCAATAACCCACATGACAAATATAAAAACCTTGGTGCGTATGGCGGACTTTTTGCCCATAATACCAGTCAATTTGTGTCTAAAATTAGTTGAATCGGGTCAATATTTACTTTGCTTAATAAAAAGATTATCGAACTTCCGGCCTTGAAAATTGTGAGTAAAATGTTCCGTTACGCAAGAGCTTAGCCTTCTTTACTTTTTTGACTTTAATTAATATACGATCTTCTTCAATATGACCGTTCCCTGCTCCTAGTGACATTTATATTAATATTTAGTTTATATAAACTTTATATGCTTTAAGGATATTTGGGACCTTTGACATAACAAGCAGTATGAGTAGAATTTACTCTTGTCTAACTAAATTCTTTATTTGCTAATTTACATTATTTTCAAGATAATGAAATCAGAATTCTATAATTATACGAAAGCCTTTTCGTTCAAAGTATAGGTGATAGCTAAAAGCACGCTATTAGCTCGTTAGATAAGACTAAGCGCTTAATTTACATATCTATCATTAAATAAGTCAAGTTTAACCCCACAGGCTGCATACTTATTAGTAGTTTATAAATTCTCCAGAACAATACTTAAGCTTCATTGTGGCTTGGATAATTTTTGAACGCTTTAATTAAGCAATTTATACTGACACGTAAATTGTCTAAAATATTCCTAGAGGACATTTATATTACAAGATTGTTGGTGATTTAATTTCCAATAAATGACAGATAGTGTAAATAATCAGATTTCTCTACAGGAGCTTTTTCGCACATCTTTGTAAGATATCCAAGCCATAAGCAGAATGTTAGTTAAGAAAGAGGTTACGAGAGCTGAATTATGTATGTATATTGTTATGAAAGTGCTTATGTTTAACGATCGAAGCGCCAAATTGGTGGAAACTTTAATGACATTAAGTTTGCCAAGCTGTTTTAAACCGAAAACTTCACAATAAAGTGATAATAAAATGTGAAAAAGTATATATCTCATATAATATTTGTAAATAATATAAATAATATAAAATACATCTTCAAATACAATCATACTGAATTCTAATAGCCGAATATAAAGTTGTTAGTCTTCATATGCGAAAATCCAGAAGTAAGTTACTTGTCGAATGTTATAAAGACGTAAGATAACACCCATTTTCCAAGGAAACTTGAATGTGTTAACTGTGACGCCAGATGCGGTAATTTTTGTATAGTCGGTTCGACATGAGTATCCCATATACATATATACAAAGCTTTGGTATCCGTAGATGTGCTTCAATTGATATGCAATCGTTTCCTGCACTTAACTGCTTATATAACTGATCTGACAATTGAATGTCTTTCCTGTCTTCATATATCATTATTGGGATATTAAATGTTGCGGTAAAGCCTGTCTCACATCAACTAGTAAATTGCAAAGCAGTTTCAACCTCTCTCCACCAAATAATTTGACGGAATATTTTTATTGCTCCTCTGCATATTTTATTTGATGCAATTTTCAAAAAAATATTATCTGAACCATCAGTGTACTTGTGTGTGTGCTTCTATATTCATTGCTGCAGAGAGATTAATGAAAGTAATGACTTAACTCAAATCCTTTTGAAGTTTATAATGCACTGTTTAAATTTAAATGTAAAGGGTGTGATATCATGCGATCTTGGTGACCAATTGACAGGCCCAAAAGGTGAAAGAAAGTCGGTTATCATGATGCGATAATTGTCGGCATTGACGGTTACGTTCTCACCAGCATCATTTTTGATGAAATATGGACCGATAATTCCATTGGCCCACAAACCACACTAAATCGTTGTCATTTCTGGATGTCATGGCAGCTCTTCAATTTCGTCAAGTTGCTCATCGTCCCAAATGCGGCATTTTTGTTTGTTTACGTACCCATAGAATCAGAAATAGGCCTTATCGCTGAACAAAATTTGGCTCGAAAGCATCGGATCTTCATGGAACTTTTGAAGAACACATGGAGCGAAGCGATGTCGAGCGACTTCAATTATTGCAAAAGCTATGTTTTGTACGCTTTCAATTTAAGATCTCGACGTAAAACGTGCCAAGCCGTTTCATACGTCAGTCCGAGTCACTGTGTGTTGGTTGTGGGTCTCTTGGATCGAATATTTTCCAAAAATGAATGCCGGTCTGAAGATGGGTGATAGTGTTGGGAATAGTACGCTTAGTAGGCCAATTATGTTGACCTTAAGTTGAGCGGGGAGCGCAAAAAACATTATTTACATGTTGTCTTAAAAAAAGTTTATTGAAGAAGGTACCACTTCTTAGATCACCACATATGTACGATAGGTACATTTGTTGGCGGTAAACGCATTTCCTTTTCCATTTAAACTTTTTGACATGAAAATAAGTTTTCCTGTAAGTATGATTAACTGGCTTTACCAGAAACAAACATAATATGCAGTTTTACCCTACAATACAGGTACAATATTTTAGCGTATAAAGAGCTGCATTTGGCAAATAACGTGAAATACAGCGCTTTGTGACCGCAACACGCATAAGTTTAGCTCAAATGCTCGCGTTGCTTCCAAAGCCGGTAGCTTGCGTGTAATTGTTTGGACATTCAAATGCATATTCATTGTCGCATATATGAGGGTGCGTATATTTTTTAGCTTTGTAATAAATTGCGCTTTTGATATTATATTTTTTGTTTAATTGAAAATGTTCGGCAATCGCACCAACAATTGAGCACATTATTGCGACTACATATCTACATCTGCTACAATTATTATTAATTAGTTTTTAGCCTTCAAAGAATAGATGATCATATAATAAATAACTTAGTTTACGTACTATACTTACGAACTTTAAATGACACGAAATGAATAAGGAAACTCTTTGACTTTCGCTTTCCATTCTCTTAGTATTTAATCATAATAAGTCTTGGACAGATCAAGTATGCTTTCTGCTGCGACATAAAACAGTAACTTCGCCAAAGCAAAACAAAACCACCAAGTAGAAAATAATTAATTGTATTTTGCCATTCTTTACTGCGCCGTAGAAATTTCGCCGGAGCCAGTTGAGAAAACGGAAATAATCACAGCGATTTATTGATTGTCGGCATTAACGAGTAATAAATTCAGCTGAGCAGAATTGTGTGCCCAATAAATAAACAAGTAAGGAAGGGCTAAGTTCGGGTGTCACCGAACATTTTATACTCTCGCTCGATAAAGTGATGAACCGATTTAACCCATATTTCGTACATGTCATCAGGGTGTTATGAAAATATTATATACCGAATTTCATTGAAATCGGTCTAGTAGTTCCTGAGATATGGTTTTTGGTCCATAAGTGCTTCCTTCCGCCATTTCTTCCGTAAAATTTAGTGTTTCTGAAGTTTTTTGTTAGTCGGTTAACGCACTTTTAGTGATTTTCAACATAACCTTTGTATGGTAGGTGGACGTGGTTATTATCCGATTTCTTCCATTTTTAAACTGTATATGGAAATGCCTGAAGACATTGGTTGACATAGCTATAGTAGTTTCCGAGATATGTACAAAAAACTTAGTAGGGGGCGGGGCCACGTCCACTTTTCCAAATAAAAGACGTCCAATTATGCCCCTCCCTAATGCGATCCTTTGTGCCTAATTTCACTTTAATATCTTTATTTATGGCTTAGTTATGACACTTTATAGGTTTAAGGTTTCCGCCATTCTGTGGGCGTGGCAGTGGGCCGATTTTGCCCATCTTCGAACTTAACCGTCTTACGGAGCCAAGAAATACGTGTACCAAGTTTCATCATGATATCTCAATTTTTACTCAAGTTACAACTTGCACAGACGGACGGACACACGGACGGACAGACAGATATCCGGATTTCAACTCTACTCGTCACCCTGATCACTTTGGTATACATAGGACTTACAAACAACCGTTATGGGAACGAAACTATAATACTGTCCTTAACAACTATGTTGCGAGAGTATAAAAATAACAACTCATTACTTTACATACATTACTAATTTCTACCCCCGGTTTATAATTCAAGTGCAATTGTGAACACAATAATTAGCGTGTAAAATAAAAATTAATTTTATATAATAATTTTTTTTTACAAAATCTAAACATTAAATGGGGTATAGTTATGCTTATGTTAAAAGCATTTAAAGTCGTAGTGCTATAACCCATTCCTATTTTTGCGTACTCGCCGGGCACCCTGGAAACGTGAGCAACCCTTGGTCTTAGATGCGGTAGCCAAAACGTGTGGAGCCCGACATCACGTATAAAAGAGAGAAAGCTTGAATGGAACCACTCCGGCATATTTATTTCAAGAGATCGCTGAAGTCTAGTTGCAGCGTCTGTTTATCAGAGCCGCGGGCGTCTGTCTTTAAAGCTTTATACTACCCGCCTAGCGAGGTTATGCGCTGGGTTTGGGACCCGCCACGTATAAACCACTCCCAAAGAAAAAGAAACAAAAATCTGAAATACCCTATTTTCGGTGACGACGATGGAAGGTGTTCTGCTGCTTTATGCCCTCGTAAAAGTAAAGGCCTTATTACAGAAACCGTATAAAAGAGCGCAAACTCGGTGTGCGATTCGTGGTGGCAGGAAGAATCAGTCGTCGAGCCCTGCCATTCACATAACAACGCTCATACCCCGACAGAAGAGAAGACGATATGTCCCAAGATACTTTTATGAGCGACTGGAGCGCGCTTGTGACATTTGTCATGATGCAAAATTGTGGTTGACGACTTTAAAGGCAGGATGGGCAAAGAAAGAATCTTTGGAACCACAATCGGAAAATTCAGACCCTATGGTGAAACTTCTTGAAAGTTAAGGTTGATCGACTTTGCGAGAGCCCGAAATATGATTACCTCTCGTATTAAATTCCAGCAAAGGAAAACTCATTAAGCTACTTGGCTGTCTCCGGATCAGAAAGTTCAAAACCATATTGATCATGTTGTGAAAGATGGACGACATATCTAAAGTGACGTACTTAAGCTCCGAGGGCCTAACATCGACTCCGACCATTATCTTGTTATAGCACAGATACGTGCCTCTGAAAGGGATTGAAACCTAACTGTGCTCTGCCCAATCCACAAATAGGGGAACCCCACAATCTGCGCCAATTATGGGAGAGATCACGTCTGATTTGGCACTCATGCGCACCAAACTTTATCTGCCTAACAATGCGCCTTTCCAGTTTGATATTCAAAATTTGCTTTCGTCCAGGAGTGTTTTTTTACCACCAAGGACTCATTGATTGTCTTATTTTTCAAATCACACCTACAGAAATACCAACGAGTCCTGCAATATCTCTTTGCGTTGTGTTTAAAAGAATAAGCCATTTTTATTGCACTTATTTTTTCATCTATAGTCAAGCCAAACTTAAGAAAATAACAAAGAAAAACAATAAAAAATACTCTGGTTTTACTAAAAACGTGAATCTAACGATTCCACAACTATTAATTAAATAATCAAAAGAAATACTTGAATCACAGAGCAATATTACGGCGACCTTTACTTCACAAAGTCAACTAATTGATCACATGCCTTTGTCAACATTTGCAAATATTCTCTGAAAAGTAGCGGCATATTTTCAGTAATTCCGCACTTACTAATTGTCATGGCATAGGCATATTTAGTGAACATATCCCTTTTATTCAAAAGTTTATTTAAATAAAAAAGAGCAAAATAGAATGTTTTTTGGAAATGTAAGGAAATTAAGTCGAATGTCAGGAACAGCACGTTCAATAATGACTTCATAATATTGACGAGAGTCTGGTGCTGTGTGGCACGTAACCCGTCTTATTAGAACAAGATGTTGTAAAGATCAACTAAATTTAATTGCAGACCGAAGAATCCACTAGACCAACAAACACACCAAACTTAAATGAACGTAAAGGTTGTTCAGGAATAATTTGTGGATTTTCTTCGCACCAGAATCGAAAGTTTTGTTTATTTACCCGTCTGACAGGTTGTGCTTTGTTATGTAATATTTTATATTCCAATACTTTCATTACTTCGAGTGGTTCTTTATCTTATTGGCACTTGAATATTATGCAAAGAAAATGTACGCTCGAAATTTTCGACAATTCTACGAACAGCGGGCATAGGTGGACAATTATTATGACAATAAAACGGCAAAAGCACACGAAAAATTCCGATTGGAGACTGATTATTTTCATAATAAAATCGAATAATTTTTAAATGTAGTTCTTGCGTATATCTTTCAATGATGAAATTGTAAACATTACTGAATACTGAATACAATAAAAAAAATTACAGATCATGACATATTAAAAGTGGTCGAAATGTCACTTAGAAATAATATCGTCCATACCCGCTATATCGGTAATTAGTGCATAGATATGGCGTTTTATAGGTTTTCCCTTAATAGCGCTTTTTGGCGTGGCAGTAGTCTGATAGCTCTCATCCACGAACTCGTACCCCAAGGAATACGTCTACCAAGTTTTATTATGATATCTCTATATCTATAATATACTATATACAACCCTATATCTATATCGGTTAGTTTCAGGCGATAGAAACAACCTTTAGGTGAACAAAACTATTATACTCTGTAGCAACATGGTACAAGGTTATAAATATATCCGGACCTATTGAGTTCATAAATACGTAAACAATTTTGACTATCACTATATGTTACACATATTAAATAGTCGTTATCGTATCTATCGGATATATCCACTAAGTATCAGCTCTGTTCTGCTTCGTGCAAAATATTAGGGAAAATTCCAATTATGACTATTTTTCCCGACAAATATAGTTTCAGAAAAAAAATTAAGTGGAGAAATTGAATCAATGATTCGGTATTAAGAATCGTTATGGTTCGCATACTTTCGTTTTCAATACGAACCCTTATTAGGCTATTAAAATAATTTTTACATTAATTTATTATGATATCTCATACACTGACTGACATAATTAATGGTCGGCAATAAACGCTTAATTTGAGAAATTTATAAAATTTGGTCAAAGAAAAATATTTTTGATAACATACATGACACAATATACGAAATATACGAGTATATTTATGTACCAATAGAAGTGTAAGCATATTGGTTCATCCAGGTGTATTGCGACTACTACAATATCCATTGTCTTTTTTCAAAAGCATTAAACCGCATTTGATAGAGGCGATAAATCTAAAAGACTAAATAACTCAGAACCTCAGAACACTATTACGTCAACGTAGCAAACTGCATTTCTACCAACAATTAAACACGGTTTGGTATACCAATGAAATTTTTTATTCCCGGAAAACTCTAGACTCTGAACCCAATTTACGAATTTTTGACGATGCGACTGGGTCATTTCGTAAGATAACCCGTTAACTAAACTTTGTTTTTAAGAAATCGATTGTGGTATTCGCTGAATGGCTTCTGGAGCCGTCGTGTTTAAACCACATATTGTATATATATATTATGTTATCATTGAGCGGTAGCGACTCTCATTCATAATAACGTGCCGGTCCGCACAAAACCTTATTTTTTTCTGTATGCATTGGTGACTCGTTGAGTGCGAGTAGATTGCTGCCTTTCCAATAAAACATATTTTGCTTATTGACGAAGCTCTCAGCCAGAAATGAGCTTGATCGTTTAAGATGACTTTTCGATAAAAATCCGGATCATTTCCAAGTTGTTCTCAGCCCAATTCACGAAAATTCGACGATTCTGGTGGTCAAGCGGCTTCAGTCCTGGTGTCAATTTAATCTTTTATGGATGTAGGCTAAGATCTTTTCTCCAGTTATACGGAGCTATAACATTTTTCTATATCCAATAATAAAGAGAGACTTACAAAGCCGTCGTTTTACAAGCACTGATGACCTCAAACCGCATCGCTGTAAGAGCTAAGGGCGAAAATTCTCGTTAGTTTTTGAGCACACCTCGTAGCATCTAACAACAATTGGGTCCCTAGACCGAAACCGTATATGCCTAATTAGTTCTAAGTACAAGTTAGAAACTTGACTAAGCTGGAATAACCAACTGGCATTACTTTTTGAACCACTCCATCATGCGGAATTTTCATTTACAATGAATGCAGTAAATTTTAAATGGACCATTGCATTCCGTTGGTTTAAATCTGAAGTTGGTCAGTGATTTTCGAATTTACTATTTATGTTTATTGAGTTTCCGATCTAC
Organism: Bactrocera tryoni; assembly: GCF_016617805.1. NCBI lineage: Eukaryota > Metazoa > Arthropoda > Insecta > Diptera > Tephritidae > Bactrocera > Bactrocera tryoni. The sequence continues at coordinate 43,632,157 of NC_052503.1, forward strand.
CAAACCTTTTTAACATATGACCAATGAAGATATCGGAATAAAAACTTTCGTAAGTAGAGTCAATAGGTGTGATATTCTAAAATTATCAAGTTGACCAGTCAAGATTTGAATTTAAATTAAATTTGCAATACTGCTAAATTGAAGCAATTGAGCTTGTATGTGTCAGCTGTAATGTGTCCCAATTAAATTTTGCTAAATAGGAATTGCAATTGTGAAATGGCATCTTCAAGTGCCGCAACGTTTATATGACGCTATCAAAGTAATCCAATCTTTAAAATTTCTTTAAAGATAGCATATTGTCATATAACGGGGTTTTCAACAAGAGCGTTACAAATACAATAAAAAAAACGTTTTGTGACATCAATGAAGTTCTTTATTTCCGTGAAAATACATTCGATGCCATTATGTATGGAACTCGATTTCTTTAGTATGACTACCATGGGTACGCTTGCAGAAGTCCAGACGCTGAACTTAATTTTCGACGGTTTTCAAGCATAAATCGGCCGATTCTGCTGCAATTTCACATTTGATCTTCGTACGAAGTTCATCATTCGTCGCTGGCGTGTTGGCATAGACCATAGACTTGACCTAGCTCCAGAGGAAATAGTCTAACGGCGTCAAATCACACGACCGAGGAGTCAAATGTCAGGGCCATTTCGTGGGATAACACGTTCACCAAATTTGGTTTTCAATAAACCTATTGTGAAATTCGCTGTGTGACTTGTGGTTCCATCTTGTTGGAACCACATATTGTTCAAATCTATATCATCCAATTCGAGCCAAAATTATTCGGTTATCATTGAGCCGTAGCGATTAAGCGATGCCTAACGGTTGAAATCGATATGTGAGAGACCGATTTGGGTCTTCCTCAATTGATGAGCGAGTGGCAGCAATATTCTCGACACTAAGGGCAGTTCTTTGTCTCACTGACACGGCAAGATTTTGTACTGTGCCTGTGTATTCAAGTTTTTCCACTAGATGCTCAATTGTTGATATGACAGGATGATTATAATGACCATAAATTGGAAGTAGCGCTCTGAAAATTGAGGCCGCTGACTACAGATTTCGGTAGTCAATTTTAATAATTTCGACTCGTTGTTGGATGGTATAACTTTCCGTAATAAAATAATATATCTTACTGAAGAGAAATATCAATTGAAGATATCTTCTCGAACCAATAAGTTTTCCATATAAACACTTGATTCCGATCGTTCTGATTATAGGCATACATCTTCATCGAGTCATTAATTTCTGAATAAGACAGAGCATCACATTTAATCCAAATTTAAACATTTTTTCTGAACATATTAGCAGTCAATATGGGTTTAATTGTCCTTAGGCTTCTCAAATTCCAAGCTTTATACACAGTTCACTGCAGGTTACATAGAAATAAATATATAGTACATACAGTAAGAGTATGTATGAGTTTGGGTATATATATTCATATATACTGTTGGACAGCTAAGTAAGCGACAGTGATGGTTAAAATGAATACTGTATGTTAGTCATGAATCACAGGCAGGTTTTATGATTTTTGAGTAAAAAAACAGTGTTAACAACATCATTACCAGAGTTATTAAACCATGTGATCACCTTCGTCGATACGACTATTCAAACACTCCCGAAAACAAATCAGTCAAGGTTTACAGCTAGAATTTTTTTGAATTCTTGACCAAAATATTTACATAATATTATTTACCGAACAATAGCTTTCTTTATGTCCAAAATATGGCCACAAAGTCATCATGCATGGCTCACATTACCTTCATTCTGCACGATTATTTCAAAAACAAAGTATTTGTACGTCACAAGTCCTCAAGCCATTAACGTAGAAACACCTTTTCCAAATACAGAAGTACTTGCTGTATGTAAGCTCCGCATCAACTTAAATAGGATATGTTTTACATGTAATAATCTTCTATTATCCTAATTAGTTTCTTAGTAAAAATGGAACGTTACAGGTTAAAACAACATGTCTTCGTTATTGAATAATATTTCAAATTTCTTAAACAAAAAGATTCTAATTTTTTGAGCAAAATACGCAATGAAGAACATTTTTACCATGACGGGTTTGCTAATCGCGAATATTGCTGCTGTTGGATTCATCAATGAAATTCTGCCATACTAATTAATAATTATTAATTAAGTTCACTGTACCGTATCGTTGTTTTCTTAACTATTAAAAAGCTCAGAAAATCAAAAAATTCTCATCAGCAAAGACTATTTATCAAGTTTTAAACTCATGCAAACTCAATTGCAATTAACAATAGTGGAAGATTTATTACTTTACTTTTCTTTAAGACTTGCAACTAACTTCATTGCGAACTCATGTGTTTCTTGGGAACAATTTCTTTGGGGCAATTAATTACCAAATATTTGTACGTTTATACATGTGTACGAGTATACAAACACTTTGAAGATATTTAATGAATTTTTGAGTTTTAAAAACAATGCAGCTTAACACTGTATTAACTTTTATAAGTATATACCATATAAATAACCAAACTTACCACATTGTCGTACAGCTTAAGTATTTAGAATGCTGACGACTATTGATTCACATTGGTGCCGGTGGCCAATTACTCGATCTCTATTATGTTACAAACGTTTTTTGTGAAACTAACAACCCGTTGATTTTAATTGTCGTTGTTGACTTCGTTGACCTTTGTCTGCTGATTGTTTAATGTTAGCACTTGATGTTCTACGTTCGTCAATGCAATCCTTAAAATGGCGGCAATTAATTTCTGCTCATTAACTTTTTGACACTTTGTTTGCACTTCGTGTTGACTTTTGAAAATTGCAGCCATTTATTATTTTTTGACACAATAGCAATTTGGAATAGGCAACAACTTTGACTGTAACAATAAGTTGAAATGAGAACACTTGACATATGTATGTTAACTGTGTTTCAATGTGATGTGAAAAATTTAAGATCCGAAATAATGTATAAGAACGATAAACATTCCAATATTCGCAGTCGTGTTAGTTAAAACTAAGCCAAGGAGAATTTTCATGCAAAGGCAAATGTGTTATTGGATTGTTTATATGTACCATGAACACAGCACAGGTACAATGTGTGCAATACTCAAAGGGTACAAGATACAAAAAATTTGCCAAACATTAGTATTAAAGTGTCACTAGAAATTATTCAGATTGGACAATTATAGTATATAGCTGCCATTCAAACTGACCGATTAAAATCAAGTTCTTGTGTGGAATCTTTTGGATTTGTGAACGGTTGTGTCGATGCTACCGAAGTAAATAATTTTATACTCTTGAAACATGTTGCTACAGAGTATAATAGTTCTGTTAACCTAACGCTAGTTTGCACCATCTAAAACTAATCTAGACAAGCGAAAATCTATACAGTGCCACAACTAAGCACTAAATTATTATGTAGAACTGTAATTTGGAACATGGCATAGCAGTAATAAGGGCCACCCGTGAGATCAAAATTTTGGAAAAATGGTCGTGGGCCTGCCCTCTAACTGTTTTAATAGACATGTTTTCTAAACCACCTAAGCCACAATAAGAAACACTTTAAAAATGGGTTAAAGCGGAAGATAACTGCGACCACTCCCATATAAGGGTACAGTTAAAAACTACTAAAAGTGCGATCAATCAATAACTAAAAACGCATGAGACATACATACATACAGAAGGGTTTTAGAGGATTCGGGGTTAATATTTGACAATGGGCGTTGCACCGCCAACTTTTAGGTAAAATCTCATATCTCAGAACCCACTCTACTGATTTAAACCAAACTCTGTATATGACATTTTGCTGTCAGTTAAAAATTGGCGAAGTCGGACTAAAACTGCGCCTACTTCCTATATAACACAATTTCGTTGACTTTTTTATTTTCCAGTGTACAAATCAAGAAGAAATATATATAATGGGTAGAACTTTGCTCAAATAATGCTTTTAAAGCATGTCATCTTCGGGTCGATACTACTCCCAAATGCTACATATGTACAATGAGTTTCGTTTTCCTAACAAACCTTTTGTCGAATATGTGATCGACAGTGAATGAGTTATATATATAAAGGGTGATCCATTTTTAGGATCCCTACTTGTTTAAAGAAAAAAACACAAAAAATTCAAGTAATGGAGAATGTTTATAAATTTTCGATAGAACATGCTTTGGCATTTATTTTTCGAAGATTATCATTTTTAAATGTTGGTCGCGGCTACGTTTCGGTTGGTCTATGTGTAGAGTTCAATTTTCGATGACTCGTTTGAGCATTTCGACTGCTAACTGGCGAATGACACGCGTGATGTTTTGCTCCAAAGGCTGAATCGAAGCAGATTTGTGCGCATGGAGCTTAGACTTTACATATCCCCATAGGAAAAAGTTTAACGGTGTGATGCCACGTGATCTTTGTGGCCAATCGAACGGCCCAAAACGTGAAGTATTACAATATGCTCATCGATTGTCTTAATAAGTCCATAGATTGATGTGATGTGTGGTAAGTGCTGCCTTGTTTTAACCAAATATCGCCGAGACTACGAGCTTCAATTTCTGGCATCAAATAGGCGGTTATCATGGCGTGATAACGGTCAATGTAAGCTTTTATTCCGGCGTTAGTTTTCCATTATGAAATACCAAACGCACTAAACGAAAATAACATGACAGGTTAGGGACGGCTCACATTTGATCTGTCAAAGAAAAGGTTATTGGAAAAATATCTCTCGCCCGGATTACGTTATATATATAATTGTGGATTCCGATCAAATCGGTTGACGGTTTTACACTTTAAAAGATGTTTTCGCTTCATTTTGAGGGATTTTGTCACGTTGCAAAGAGTGCAAAATGTTCGGTTGGAGACCTAACTTAGGTCTTCCTCACTTGTTCTTGATATTTTGTTATAGCGAAACAATTTAGCGGAAATGCAGTGGCGTAGCTAGGGGGTCAGGGGCCGTCGCCCAGGCGCAACGTCTGGGGGCGGCAGAATGGTAAAACTCAATTCGGGCAAAATTGCTTGCAAAAATTGTGTCAAAAAGTGGCTACAAAGATATAGAGGGCGAAAATGGGTTTTGTATGGCTTTTAATAAAATGTCTTTGTAAATTTACTATCAATTTTCTCAAAAAACCGTATTGTTTGAATTTTGGGACTTCAGAATTTGCGTGGCTTCTAGTTCCTAAATTTTATATACTTCAATATCGAAGGTATTTTGTAAAATTCACTTTTGTTCGAACCACCTCATGAAACTTGTAGGTAGGTAGATAAAGGGGGCGGCAGAATATCCTTGGCCCCAGGCGCCCGAAGTTGTAGCTACGCCACTGCGGTAATGAAAATTATTGTTATTTGCAATTTTTGAGATGGGGGCACTAAATACAAAAGCAAAATTTTAAGATAAGTTTACTAACTCTTTAAGCAATAAATTAATTTTAATAAATTTTAAAGTAGGAATATTAATTATGCGAAATCAATCATATTAAAATATAAAAGTTGAAGTATAAAATGCATCTCTATATTTATAATTTGTTTAAACCAGAGCCAAAGTTTATGGTAAAATTTCTTAGACTCATAAAATCGTAATTTATATTCCTTATAAATAATAGTAAGATAACTATGAATATGAACTTACGTCTATTCGATAAATCAACAATAAAAGCCAATTCTATGTATTTTTAGATATTTCAGCGTTCATTAGTTCCATTCGCTTCAATTGATGGCAACTTCAACACCTTTAAAATTATAGTATGAAGTGATCAAAACGTCTCGAACGTAACAAAAGTGGCAACAAAACACAAAACTATGTACTTGTGCCAACATAAATAATAACCAAAGGACGCTTTTTAACGTCCAATGTTCAAGCTATAAAATACAAACAATTATAAACTTTCTGCTCCTTTTCTGTTTCTATTTGCTTTGATCTCTTAGTTTAACACCCCTTCCACGCCAAAGGAAATCGCGTTAGCACCATGTACACCTTTTTGTGTACAGTTACGTGCCTTCACGCATACACATAATACATATAGAAGCAAGAGGGATGAAGAGGGAAGAATGAAAGTGAAGCGCACTTGAACAAGAATCATTTTACGTTTAAAGTGCAACAGAATAGATGTTCTAGCTTTCGTAGGAGGACGAACATTTATATATAACTAGCTGACCCAGCAAACGTTTTTCTGCCTTATAAATTATTTATAGTTTCTAGATAAATTCTAGTATAGACAAAAAGTAACTTACATACTATAAGTATGAAGTTAGCTAAAATTAAGTTTCGCGAAGCCGACAAATTGATTGAAAACAAGAAAAAACGTTAGTTTCGGCTGCACCGAAGCTAATATACCCTTCACAGGTGCATTTCTTTTAGTAACTATGTGTTCAGTTTATATGTGTATGGAAGCTATATGCTATAGTAATCCGATCTGAACAATTTCTTCGGATATTACATTGTTGCCTTAGAAAATAATTTATACCAAATTTGGTGAAGATACATTGTCAAATGTGAAAGTTTTCCATGCAAGAACTTGATTCCGATCGTTCAGTTCGTATGGTAGCTATATGCTATAGTTAACCGATCTGAACAATTTCTTCGGAGATTATATTGTTGCCTTAGAAAATAATCTATACCAAATTTGGTGAAGATACTTTGTCAAATGTGAAAGTTTTCCAAACAAGAACTTGATTCCAATCGTTCAGTTTGTATGG
>NC_052503.1:43638916-43645674 GCF_016617805.1 Bactrocera tryoni
ATCTAGATACCCTATAGCAAACTGTAAATAATTATGCAGTTTACAAAAATATACATATTTGCATATCATATAAATGAGAAAAGTCAGCTCTATTTTACTACTTCATTGTGAAATTTTCTTAACAAATGGACTTCCATTTAATTCCAAATACCAATATTTAAAATTTGTACTTACTGATCTAAGGCATTTTCAACGATTTCCGCAGGCAACCGCCAAAGCTGGAGCGGAAACGAGCGTCAAAGTTTAAGTTGAGCAGTGTACACGGTTTGTTCCGCACAAATTGACTGACGACCACAAATTGCTCAGAATCCAACATTTGAAGGACATCAGTAAAGAGGTTTATTTGACCAAAAATCACATTTTAACCATTAACCACTCCCCGTAATCACCTGATATGGCACCAAACGACTTCTTCCTTTTCGGAAAAATGCATTTGCTCATGAAAGGAAAGCGTTAATCAGACGTAGAGGCCATTCAAAAGGCTTGTACCGCCATACCGGCCAATGGACATTGCAAAAAGCTGTATTGAAGCAAAAGGGAATTTGGTTGAATACAATAAATTGATTTTGCCAAAAAGACCATTTGTTCTGCTTTTTTTTTAAGTCTTGTTTACTTTGGAACTCACTTTGTAAAGTAAAGTAAGCCGTATGTTCGAAAATTCTGATAATAGTTATGTAGGGGCTAGGCCAAGTTTTCGCTCAAATTTATCTACTTTAAGCACAAAAATACACTGTTTTGAGTAAAATACGCTTTCTTATTTTTATTGAGATAACTCAGATATTGGAGGATATATGCGGTACAAAGTCACCCGGAAGTTCGAAAATCTTTAAATTCGGAAAATGGGGGTTAAGGGAAGTATTGGTCCGATTTTTGACATACATGCACACTAGTGAGAGAAGGCTTATCTCTTAATTTCAGTTACATTTATCCCACATTGATTGACATTTTCGATCAACAATGAACTATATGGATCGGGGTCTAAATATTCGGTACCTAGTTACTTGAACAGTTTTTATTGGACTTAAACAATTTTTGGTCATAAGGTGGCACAGGCTAAATACCTATTCATGTGAACTTTTATCCCGTTATTTTAATAGATTCTTGATTTCTGTAGTAGAAACTGAACAAATCAAGTCGAATTAAAAATTGTGCCAAATGGGAAGTAGGTGCTGGTGTTATCCGATTTCGTCAATTGTCATAATGTTACAAAAGAATGTAAGAAGAATGCCACGTAATAAATTTTGTCGAAATCGGGTGATGGTGTCCCGAAGTTTGGGACTTCACCAAAAGGCGTCACGGCTATCGTTCGATTTTCACACCAGCTCACACAAAACCTTCTTATACCATCTCGGTTGTAGAATTTAATGACTTTGGGATATTTGGTTATTGATTTATCGCATATTTAGTAGTTTTTAAAAGTACCGTTATATGGGGAGTGAGCGGGATGATCCTCCGATTTCATTTATTTTCACACTATGGGTAGAAGTTCTTATAGGATTTATACTCAGGAAATTTTATTGTTGTAGCTTGAGCGGTTTAGGAGAGATGGACAATAAACTTGGCGTGACCACGCCTACTTTTTCAAAAAAATTTGGTCTCTGCTGCCCCTTTCTACTGCGATCCTTTGTACCAAACCACAACTTTATACCTTAAGTTAGTGCTTAGTTATGGCACCTAATATATTTTCCGTTAATGTCGATTTGTAGGCGTGGCAGTGGTTCGATTACGTCCATCTACGTACTAAGAAGAGTTACAGCTTGCATGGACGGATGGATGGTGTTGTTGTTGCTGCTCAAATTGGCTATACTATATTGTATAGTGCATAGTGACAGGAGAAAGAATGTCTACGAACATTCAATTCACGATAAGTGAATTTTATTTTTACAGTTAAAAAGCTTCTATCCCGAACTTAGCCCTTCTTTACTTCTGCGTGATACATAGTGATATTTTTTTCAAAGATCCGGTTAATCGCCTATCACACCTTTTTCATAAACCTGACAGAAAATTATTCATATTTTACTTTATTAAGTCATTTACGTTCATTCCGTCAAAAAACCATTAAAAATCGAACCAATACAACGAATTAAGGTTTAGCGAACTCAAAAAAACTTCGCGCATATTGGCATTGGTACATGTGTATGTACATACATAATACATGAATTGCGTTAGCATTAAAATTAAATGTGCCGCAACAGATTGCATTTACTCGAAATCAGATTTCGACACATGTAATTAAATTTTTGGTGAGTTGAGCAAATAAAATCACTTCTATTTACATATTTTGATGTTACCTTAAATCCCATATACATCTGTATGTATAAATGCTTCAACGTCTGTATAAAAGCTGAAACATGCCAACATTTTTCGCTAGTTAACAGAGTTTAGCTTTGTTTACAATTGTGATTAGCATAGCACACGCCCAGCGTTGACTCGGTGACCTAAAATTATTTAGGGAAATCACTTTGGCGGTTTTGAGCATAACGATGACCTTTTCTATTTCATATATTGTAAATGTATGTGTAAGTGCGCATGTATATGGACTGGTGTGTGTTCTGGCAGTGTTTATGAGTGCAGAATTGGTTGGCTTACATACAGCTCTGTGGTTTTCATGAAAGAGAAAGGCGCTTTGAAGTTGGATTTTGGATTTTGGCTTTGATTGCGGTCCGGTATAGCAAAGCTTCACGCACTTTACAATGTGTTTTGCTGATTTTGATGAAAGCAACAATAAACAAACGCACATATAATATTTACAAAAGTGTATATGCATGGAGTTCCAGCACATCTGTTTTGAGATTTGCTTCAATTCACGGACATTTTCGATTAAGGTACTTTATGCTCACAATTTATTTTTGTTGACTAATAAATAAGCAAACTTGCAGAATTTACTTAATCGAATGCGGGGAATTTAAATGTGCTCATGTGTGAAATTGCGTCCGACTTAGAAAATTTCATTGCTCAGTAACGAACACACTTTCCTTTAGAGGATGCGCTTGACTAACAGTGACAATACAAACGCATATAGCTAGATTAGATATGCACTCATGTAAGTAATCACCTAGGGTTAAACCACTTTGTACTCAAATCTATGCTAACTGAATTTTAATAAAAGCAAAATAAATATTTGTAATGTTAATGATGTATAACTTTATTAACCAAAAATTTTTCTCTTTTAAGAAAGTGCTTCAAGCACGCTAAATGATACACAACAAGGGCTTATGACAAAAGAAAGAGTTTAGAATTACAAATAATGCTAATTAAACCTGAGCTTCCAAGCATTACTTCTTTTTGTTGTAAAATGGTTAATATGATATGTTGCTGGGAGAACATCCCAAGACTTGCATGCAAAGTTGGAATTTTCGTTTACCCCATTAAACTTCTGTACCTAGGTTGATGCAATCTTCAAAACATAAATGTCAAAGAATTTTCTTTCGAATGATTATCAATATGTCTCATTAAATTTGAAGTTTCTGTGTTTTTTCTATAAAAAAATAGGAAACCTCGAAAGGGATCACCTTTTAGTTTCATATCAATACTATTTTCCTCGTGTTTGAGATATTTATATTTAAATCCATATGGTTATATGAAATGAAATATATGTGAAATATATGTGACATATATATACGAGTATATATGTGGAAGTGAGAAGCATTTGCAGACAGAAAAAGAGAGAGGTCGAAATGCGTGAGTATGTAGAACTTGACAAGCTGGGCGACAGGGGTAATTCTAGGAAGGAAGACCCCACAAACTGAGCCAACTACCGGGATAAATCTCCTAAACATCGCATATAAGGTTCTATCGAGCTTATTGTGTGAAAGATTAAAGCCCACCGTCAACAAACTCATTTATGCTTTCTCCAGACTAGATAAGGCAGCGAAACAAATGGGTCTAGTAGTGAAGGGCAAGACGAAATATTTCCTGTCATCAAACATATGTATAGTCGTCGCATTCGGGACTTGGCGCCCATGTCAATGTTGACAGTCATAACTTTAAAGTCGTAGATAATTTCGTCTATCTTGGAACCATTATAAACACCACCAAAAATGTTAGCCTAGAAATCCAGCGAAGGAAAACTCTTTCCAACAGGTGTTACTACGGCCTGAGTTGGCAATTGAGAACTAAAGTCATCTCTTTACGAACAAAAACCAAACTCCATAAGTCACTCACTTGCAGAGGCATGGATAATGACAGCATATGATAAGTCGACGTTACGAGGTTTCGAGAGAAAGGTTCTGTGAAAGATTTATGGTGGCTACGCTGGCGAGGTCATGTCGTCCGAATGGACGAAAACACTCCGGCTCTGAAAGTATTCGACGCAGTACCCGCCGGGGGAAGCAGAGGAAGAGGAGGACCTCCACTCCGTTGGAAAGACCAGGTAGAGAATCAACTGGCTTCGTTAGGAATATCCAATTGGCGCCATGTAGCGAAAAGAAGAAACGACTAACGCCAGTAAAGAAGAAAAATTGTAATACTATACTAACGAAGAAGTTTTGTGTGAGTACTTATTTCGATATTACAATAGCCACTTTGAACGAAGACTTCGAGTCGCTGTCAAGAGCTTTTATCAAAGTAGCATAAGTTGAAAGTACTTGACAGCAATTGCAATATTTCTACGTATATACAGAATAATATCTGTTCAAGTGTTGTGGATGCAAGCATGAATAACTGCTTGAAACCACGATACCATAGCACCAAGAAATCCCTATTTTGGGCTAGTAATTATAATAACTCGTTTTAAAACACAACTTTTATTTAATTTCCGTCCTATTGAACCTTGTTGCTACAGAGTATAATATTTTTGTTAACCTAACTGTTGTTTGTATCACCAAAAACTAATCCAGATAGATATAGGGTTATATATATATATACATGATCAGGATGACGAAGTGAGTTGACATCCGGGTGACTGTCAGTCTGTCGTTCCGTCCTCCCGTGCAAGCTGTAACTTGAGTAAAATTAGGATATCTTGATGAAATCTGGTATGAGAGTTCTTTGGAAAAAAAGGAAGGACGAGTTATATCGAGTATTTCTGGCCTAATAATGTAAATAGGCATATTTATCAACGAAAATCTTTTTTTAATTTTTTTTTTTAATTTTCTTTATTTTTATTTTTTTTTCGATTGCTGTGTTGTGTCCATGATTCATCACCTGTGACGATCTTATAAACGCCTTTTGAAGCACCGCGATCATATTTTTTTCAGCATTTCTTTACACCAATCCACCCGAGCCTTTTTTTGAGCGATTGTTAAATTGTGCGGGATCCAACGAGAACAAACCTTTTTTACGGCCAGGTGTTCATGCAATATCGAATGTATGCTGGTGGGAGAAATGCATAGGCATGCCTCTATCTGAAGGTATGTTACATGACGGTCTTGCATTATCAGTTCACGTACGGTATCGATCTTTTCTGGCACAACGGCTGTTTTTGGGCGACCTTCACGGAATTCGTCTTTGAGCGAGCGTCGGCTCCGATTGAATTCGTTGTACCAGTTTTTCACTGTGCTATAGGATGGTGCTTCATAGCCATACAAAGATTTTAGTTCATCGATGCACTCTTGTCGTGATAGTCCACGTCGAAAGTTGTGAAAAACGATCGCACGAAAATGTTCACGAGTTAATTCCATTTTTTGGCCGAGATGAACTTTTTAATTCCCTGTAAATAAAACAATTCACGATTAAATGACAAAACATTCTGAGTGATGTTATGCTAAAAAATGTCGAACTTTCCAATGGAAATGTCAGATTGCACCTGGCAACACTTGGTGTTGCCCTAGGCCAGAATATATATAGCAGCCCTCGTATAACCCCTTAGTAAAACTGAGAGAACGGGTTTTTCTTATAACGGCTTTGTGCTCAGAATGACTAAACTAACCCAGCCCTAATTCTTGCAAGTTGCAAGTTTATGCCATGTTCGGTTACACCCGAACTTAGCCCTGGCTTACTTGTTATATTTAGGTACCAAGGAGGAAAAATTAAATAATGAAAATTATTGTTTAAGTAATTTACATACAGTAATGTTTCTGAACTATCTCAATTATATATGATATATTATTTGGTATGTACACTAAAGCAATATTGTTCTATTTATAAAAGACGGTGATTATAGATTATATTAAAGAGTGTTCAACTCATTGGAACAAAGGTTTTAGAACTTAATCCCTAATCTGGTAAGTGGTATGTTCCGCCGTCTGGCAATATTTATCAGGTGTGTTTATTGCGTATTGAGTTGTATATATTAACTTACTAAATAACGGTCGTAGGTGTAAGGGGGTTTCAAAGAGTATTACAAGTAAATATTAATCTTTTCAAACTATTTAAAAAAAATTTTGATTTTTAAAAGAACTTTGTAACTTAATGAAAAAGCCTGAACAAAACATATCTCATGCAGTATGGACAAGGCTGTCATTAGAAACATTAGAAATATTTAGTCGTTTTTCTGTCAGGGTATCTTCTCATTGCATGCGATAGCTTATGACAGGGACAGGACAATTTTGAAATTTTATGCGCTATAAGGGCGCGTTAAATGCCACTTATTAAACGTTAGTATTTCTATTTGCTATTGTTATAGTTGCAGCAAGCTAGTTGAACTATCAGTGCTTGCCTATAATATATGTACACATGTATGTGAACCATGTAGAATATTGCAAAAGGTTACGTGTACGCAGTGCTATTTATAGATATGTCCTCTAAAATCTTAGCAACAACATTTCTGTTAGTAATGCATTAAAGGTGCACGCAAAAGCTGGAACTGCAATGCAATG
>NC_052503.1:43645774-43695738 GCF_016617805.1 Bactrocera tryoni
CTAGAATGAGTGGAGCAAAATAAAACTTCCCAAAACGATGTTATGACGCTTCAAGGGCTCCAGAAGCAACGCAACGTGAGTACTAAGCAATTAAAAATTTAAAATTTTGTTAATTCCCACCTAATATACACATGCATATGTATGTATGCATGTATATCTATATTTATCTCCATATACCCAACTTATTTAACTTAATGATTTTTGAATTGAAATACGTCAGATTTGTTTATTTTATATGAAAAAAGATACTCGGTACTTGCAACATCCTCAATACTTGCATCGAGCTCGGTTTTCATTATGTGCAAGAATCGAGGTACTACTGTACACACGCGTATAGGCAAATGTGTCGACTATTCGCCACAAATCGGTTCATGTATTGCATTTGCTTACTGTGGAGATTCCATCTGTCGATTATTGATTGGTAGAGCTACTCAATATGCCTCATTACAGCAGTGGCTTGTGTACACGTCTATATATGCACATACTTGTGTGTACTTAAAGTTATAACTATGTATATTCAATGAAGAGCTTTGAAGTCTCTTTTCATGCAGACTTAACAAAGTACGTATATAGTGCTTTGCGTTTGCGTGTTTTGAAGAGGGCACTTCGTGTTGCTAGAATGATTTTTGTTGAGATGACAAGTGATAGCGCAGATGATATAAACAATAAATATACATAAGATATTCATATTCTTCCTTAAAGACCCTCATAAAGTTTGTAGGGTACTGTAATGAAGATTCAGCAGATTCTTTTGAGTCGTTGTTGTTTCAGATATGTCACTACCAGTGCTGTTATAATATGTATATTGTGCTATTTCACAGCTAATTTATTTTCTTGTACAATCTATATGGTATAGGCATATATTTATGTATAATGTATGCCCAAATTTACTACCCCCTATCTTTATGTATATTTCAAAACGTGAGGAACATGTTTATCAAAATATATAACATGTGCAATATAAATTGATTTAATTTCTGTTTTGTTTAATATGAATTTATTCAACGGCATTTGCAACGGCAAAAGGAATTCTAATGCATTTAAAAATGGGATCAAAGAGATTTTATCAGCATAATAGAAAAACACGAGCCATGACTGTAATTGGATTTGCTACCAAATATTTGATGGGATTTGCTTGTTTCTGATAAAGAAAACCTTTTCTATTAATTAGAAAATTGTTTCATATTTTCACCGGCGCATTACACCGATAAACTATAAAATTTTTCTCCCTTTACTTTTGTCTGTTTCACCGAACATTAACCGAGATTGCTAAGTTTAATCTACGTACTTATCTCATGAGCTACTAAAGTTGCTTAAACTATTAAGGTTTCGAATTTATTAAATTGGCCGTTTGCAGCAATTCTGACTGACGTATGGAACGACTTGACGCATTTTACGTCGATATCTTAAATTGAAAGCGTATAAAATATAAATTGTGCTCGACCATTTGAGGCGAAGCCGCGGGCAACATTTAAAAGAGAGTTATTTCGAATGGTTGTAAACAGTTCTCATTAAATTTGTAGTTTCTTTGAGCTTCCTTTAAAAAACTAAGGAACCTTGAAATGGATCACCCTTTAATTATAATTATTTATTATACTAAGAGTACGGCATGGCCATCAAAGTTGCTTTAATTTTATATCATTTCCACAGGACTTTTAAAATGTGTTCCTCGTAGCCTCTTTAGAGTCTATATTTTTATATAACATCAAATAAGAGCATAAGTGCATTATCCTATTATCCCATCCAGTGAACTTCTGCTTGATTTCTTGAAAATCGATCTACTAAGTTTAATGAAATATTTAACTGCGGTTTCTTAAAAATTCTGAACGCTGTTCTGGCATTTGACAAATATAACCCAAAACCCAAAATCAGTCGTCATTTAATGTTTAGTTATGGGACTTTAAAGCGCGGTAGTGGTCCGATTAGGCTTCCCCAAGTTACAGTTTGCACGCAGAGACGGACGGACAGGTAATCAACCGGATTTCAACTCGTATCGTTATCCTTTATCATCATCATTCATTAATATGAGTCGCTCGATTACTTTTTACAAACCGTTAGGTGAACAAAACTAGTTTACCCTATAGCGACATATTGCAATAGTATAAAAAAGAGAAACAACGTATTCAATGATTCACGACAAACACAGAGAGAAACGCTTACAATTTCATTGCTCGGAACATTTCTACTCGTAACTAAATAAATGATAAAAAGCTCTTAAAGTAAATTATATGCCAATTAAAATTCGCTTTTTACGAGTATATTGAAAGGAAAAACACACAGACATAATAAATATGCAGCTACTCTTACAGCAAAAGCCTTTGTATATAGAAACATATGTGTATGTGTATATGTGAATATATTTATGTATAATACATATGTATGTATAATACATAATATAATAGAAATTAAGTGGCACCCACATAAGTATATTTGTTCCATACAAACAAAGTTATTTGCATTTTGCTTTGAACACCAGGTGACGGCGGTAATTAGAACAATTCCTATTATGAGTTATGATCTCTAATAAGCAACAACCGGTCTGTGGAGAATTATACAATTACATATAATTATTTAAGCGGTTTATGCGCTCAGTAAGTGCTTATGAAGTACTTAGTATATATTACGATGCACTCGGAATATAAGTTTATTCACCTAACTTGGTTATTTTATTATTTTCGTATATGATAATGATTCATTTATATTTAATTTTACCGCTTACAATAAAGCTTAATGGCACTTAAAAGCTGGAATGAATTAGGCAAATGACTTCATAAAAGAGCATATTCGCAAATTCTTTAGAAATTGCGACAACTGAAAGAAGTCAGCTACCGTTTCCCTTAGAAACCTCATATATTGAAATAATATAATTAATTATATGTGGATAGACCGCTAACTTATAAAAATTTTTACATTAAGTGTAAATTCTAATGTTATATAGGTTGATCCATGTATAGATACTTTTGTCAACAGTCTTTTTTGATAGATCACAAGTAAGTCGTGTAATGTTATTTTTTTCAGTATTATTTGACATTTCATCATTGGAAGACTTACCCCTGAACCACGTTTACAAATCATTCAACTAACTTTATTACGAAAGTTCACGTTCTGTAACGAATGTGTTCCACGTTCTTCGCTCAACCTATGACCAACATAATCGGCCTACTGAGCATACTATTCGCAACACCATCACCCATCTTGAGATTCAGCATTCATTTTTGGATATATTCGACCGAATAGATCACGTCCAGCGCGCAGTGAAGAAAACATGGCAGCCGTAGCTGAGAGTGTACACGAAGACCGTGAATAATCGATTCGACGCCATTCACAATAACTCGGATTGGCGTATGGAACGGAATGGCGCATTTTACGTCAAGATCTTAAATTGAAAGCTTACAAATACAGCTTGTGAAAGAGCCGTTCAACCTTCTTAAGCGCCATCGCCTCGCGATATGTCTCTTGAAAGATTCCAAGAAGTTCCGACGTTTTCGAGCCAAAATTTTGTTCTCAATGAGGCCCATTTGGGGCACAATGGGTTTGTGAAAAAGCAAAATTGCCGCGATGGCGACCGTTATCACGTCATGATAACCAACTATTTAAGGCCTCAAATTGATGCTCGTGATCTCGGCGACATTTGGTTTCAACAAGACGGCGCCAATTCCCAGAACATCGCACCCATCAATAAATTTATTGAGAGACCACTGCGGTGGACAGATATTTTCACGTTTTGGGCCAGTCGGTTGGGCACCAAGATCGTGTGATATAACACTGTTGGACTTCTTTCTGTGGGAATACATATATAAAGTTTGAAGTCTATGTGGACAATCCTGCTTCGAGTAAAGTCTTGGAGCAAAACATTACACGTGTCATTAGCCAAGTACCCCTCGAAATTCGAGTACCCCTCAAGTCATCGACAATTTGGCTCCACGAATTGACCATGTGAGATGTAGCCGCGGACAACATTTGGGAGAGATAATCTTCAAAACGTAAATGTCAAAGAATGTTCTTTCGAATAATAATAATGGTGGATCATTATATTTGAAGTTTCTGTGTGTTTTCTTTAAAAAAGTCGGGAACCACGAAATGGATCACCTTATATAACCCTATTATTTAGGTGTTATTAACAGCCGTTGGGTAAACAAAACCATGCAACAGGTTGAGAGGGTTTGAAAAACGAATTTATTATAGAGTGAACAGATTTGAAATGATAATTGTTTACCGTAAGTGAATTTTCTTATCATTGTTTCAAAAGTACCATATTTTTCTGCTTTCAACATTAACTTTTCCATTACTAAAATGTTTATGTTTTCAATATGTTACACTCGAGTGTGCGTGTCTGTATGTATGTATGCCTACTGAATCAACAAGTCAATGAAGGCGATGACGAAGTCACCGAATTAGGTACGTTTTTACCAACAAACAATAACAAACCAAATGCCAATACACCCGCAAATTACTTGGTATAGTACATATGTATATATGCAAGTTAGTATGTTCGTGGACGAACGCTTGTGCACGTGCAAAACATAAAAGCTCTAATGCCATACTTGTTGCCAGCGCAACAACAAGCGCAGCTAGAAAGAAGTGAATAAAAAGTGTGCATGTGTGTACATATGTTTGTTCTGCGGCAGACCATAAATGGTTTCGCTATTTACTTTCTGCTCAGTAGGCGCCTAGTCTGGAGAGGGCGACTATTTATAGGCAAATTATATTAGCACTCTCGAATTATGAATGGAAAAGATATAGAAAGTACTTTGCGTTCTGAGACATCGTCTGCTAGTCGATGGCACAAGCGCTGATGGGGTGAAGGTGAAATTTTTGAAAAAAAACATGGCATACAGCTGTGATGTTGTAAAGAACTATACTTTCTAGTGAGACTATGTGAAATTTACTAAATGTACTACAAGAGAAGTCGCCACTAAGTTCCTTTAGCTATAATATACAAATTTAATTTTCATATTACCTTATTCCTGAAGCTTAAGCATTGTCTTTTTTGCAGAATAAGTATTCTATTAGATGGCAATATAATGAGTTGAGAGATTTTCATAATATTCGTTCGATTTGACCTCACAAAGCAGAGATCGTTTTTAGTGCTGCTTGACTCTCGCTGAGTATGCGACACGCTGGTTGGAGGGTTGCGATGGAGGTTGATTTCTGCACACTGACATATAGTAAAGACTTCTGTTTGAAAGATGATCGGAAAACGTCCCATTGGTATGGATAGTTTGGTAAGCGGTCCCACAATGTCTGCTTCAATGCCTTCTGGTTGTTTTCAAGCCATCAGTGTACCACTGGTTAGTGTTGCCCCTCAATAGTAAGCCGATTGTGGAATCACTCCACTTCATTTTATTGTCGAGAGTAACTCTAAACTTGAACGAGAGAGCGTTCTCAAAGTTACCTCGTGCCATCTAATGAATATACATTGGTCTGTAATCACAGGATTTACACGTCAGGCGTTTTGTACATTATTACTGCTTTTGTGACCTTAAGTAGGTATTATTTTTATGTTTTGTCCCATTATGGTTCAATAGTAACATAAAATCATTGTTCAAGGCTTAGATATTATACTTTAAGATATTTTCATTCTGGAACTGAGTGACATGATTCTTAGAGATGTTGGGAGTTATGTTATCGGAAAAAATAATATGAAAATATTGTAACCATTGACTTTGTCAAAGAAATTAGAACAGACATGATCTGAGACAAATATAGTATTAGTTTGGTTAGATGAGCGTGCTAGAGGGAGAGTTTACTTCTAAATTTCACCCTCAATCCAAAAGGATTGGTAGTGACAATACGTTGTTATTTTTAAATATAAATAGAATCGAATCGCATTTTTATTGTAGGTAAAATAGGGATTCTTAAAGCCGTTGGTACTTGTATCCTTTACGCCTGAAAAAGTTGTTCTAATAAATTCCTTTTAGTGTTCGGTTGAGCATTGGAAAGAAAAAGATAAGTGGAAAATTTCATATCGATATCTCAAAAACGTTTTATTTGATGACATTTTTTTCAAAGATGAACAAAGATAAATATGTATGTTAGATAAAACAATTTTTTTTGATAATTTTTATAATGTATGTATGTAATATAAAATATATCAGAAATATCTGCATTTCCTAATTATTATGTCTATCTCTTTACGTTCCAAGAGTGTATGTATACACACGTTGCTTTCTACTTTTCGTGATGTGACCCTCCTAGTATTGCAATCTGGCGACTCACAAAAAACTTATAACGTTTTGTCATACGAGCGCCATATGCGTTGTTTACAGTAACTTAAAATATTCATCTTAGCCAAAAGGAATTGAATTGCGAATATTTTTTACAACTTTCGTTATGGATTAACTCAGCAACAGTGCATCGATGAACTTAGTTAAATAGTATTTAGCTATGAATCTTTGTCAAAAAGCAGTGTTTATACATATATGGTATGGTTAATTCATCCGAGCACATAGATCCATCCAAGGTGACTTTCGTTTATGTCGTTCAAAATCAGTTGTTGTTTCGAATGAGGAAAATATTTGGACATCAACTTTGCATTTCCCAAACTTTCATCGACAGCCGTAACTGCTTTTGCTTATATTATTAGGTGCCTTAACATAATAGTAGTCTTATCAGTGCTCAACTAATATGTAGGCGTACTACTATGCATAAACACCATATATAAGTATTTAGCGAATACTTATGTATATGTATATGGGCGAAAATAAATACGAAATACGAGTTATATATGTTTGTATTCAAAGTACAATTCATATATTTGGTGTTTAGTCTTTTGCCAGAATTTATGCGAATTTTCCTTACGTTACTGTACATGTTCTGATGTTATTCGACAATTGCAGAGTTCTAAGGTTATTTTGACAGATATATAAGGGTGTTTCATCTTCTATGTCGATGTGTAAACATTTGAGAGTAGTTAAAAAAATATTCTTATATTAGGTCTTTAGAATATATATTTGAACTATTCTTTTCGTTTTTGTTAAGTAGGAGGAAGCATCGAAAGCTCTTTGAACTATTTTTTTTGTTTTTGTTACATACGGGAAAAATTAAGAGCAAGGCTCCAGGGAAATAAGCAAGGCCCCAGGGAATAATTGGACATTTATCCCGCATTGGCAAGATAACGCTTCAAGAGTTTCGAGGTCCATGGTAAGAGACACTGGAAAAGGTAGTATTTGTGAGGTCACAGAGTCTGTTGAAATTCGCGTTAAGCGCATGCGCATGCAGTCACCCGGATTTTAACTCCACTTTTCATCTCGATCATTTATATATATGTATATATATAACCTTATATCAAACTTTAGGTGAACAAAACTAAGTATCATACTCTATAGCAACAAGTTGCAAGAGTATAATTAATTGGCCTAATCAGCTATGGCTATGACATACACATCAGTATTGCGTTTGTGATTTCTGCAGGTTCCGAAATAGAAAAAGATCATAAACGAATTACATTTAGTGACTTGTGAGAACAAGGTACACCGAATTCCGATTGCTTTATGTCACCTTGATAATTTAGTTAATACTACTATAGCTCGAGCAAAAACTCTCGTGCTCTGTCAAATATCTCGAAGTTATCGTAAATAAAGCATTAAGCTCGAGAGAACACATTGTTAGCAAAGCTTTCAAGGCCCTTCCAATCTGGAACTCCTGCAGAAGAGCTATTATTCCAAAGTACACAAGTATCATCCGCCCCATACGGTATGGTACGGTAGATGGAATTATCAAAAAAGTGCCGTATTAAACCTCTGGAATAGTACTTTCAAATTAAATTACTACAATTCTGTTGTTCAGGTCAAAATTATGGTCAATACAGAATGGGTAAAGAGCCGCTGGAACATTACCTATGGGACAGGCCATATGCTACGGCATTAGACAACTGGGATTGGAAAAAATCTGGTTTTTTAAAAAATCCACCTGGGAGTACAATGGGCTTAATGATGGCCTATGTGCTACGCCTGCGGTCTGGCGCTCATGTGCGGCCGTTTTCAATCAAAGATACCATTAACCATTAATCCCCTTTTTATAAAAAAAACAGTCTGTCCAATACGTATTTTTATAAATATCGGAACTATGTTAAGATATGTATTTAAGACATCTTTAAAACAATAACAACTTTACAAGTCTAATTTCGCGTTGAGAAAATCTAAATATCTTAGCAATCCTATTGAGCCGCTTAGCACATGCAAGGATATACAAATACTTCTTTTTCAAGCTCAAATGACTTTTGATACACTTTCAGGCTTAAGGATCGTCTTTGGGTGAGTGTAGGCGGGCAAAAAAGTCACTGTAAGTACATGGCATAACTACAGCAGTGGAGAAAGTAATCCAACACCAACGTTGCTTTAACTTGCTATGTTCAATTATAATTAATAATAGTACTCGGACTATACGAAGATGTTTCAAAGAGACCGGACTTAAATGACGCTGGTCAGTAAAAAACAGGTTTGACATTAAAAAATGACTGAAGTAATTGTACTACTACTAATGGTATATTCCACTTTCGCCGCGAAGTAAGAGAGATCATCAAATGTTGTTAGTTAAGATGAACTGTTAAGCAAGGAGTACACCTACTGATTCAGAGTCTTTTTCTTAATGAGGAGTTGGAGATCTGCCAATTGAGATAAATGCGGAAAGTATCAAAAAATTTAAGGCCCTCATCCTCTACCATTTATTGAGGATAATTTAGCCAGAAGAACATTCAGAAACCATTTTGAACCTTTTGGGCCTCAAAAAGTTAAAACATGATTTGTTCCAAAATCACTAAATTTTTTTGAAAAACAGCATCGCATTAACGTCTGTAAAACAACGTTCTCCGACTACCAGGATATCAAGAAATGTATTGTTACTGGCGATGGATGGAATCTTGGATATTTGCTTTCGATCCGAATATCGTGACAAAGGTGAACCGAAGCCGAAAAAACACATGAAAGCAGGTCAAAAATCAAGGTTACGTTGATAGTTTTCTTCGATTATCGAGATGTGATGCACTACGAATTTCTTCCGACCGGCCGAACTGTCAACAAGGTTACTATATGAGTGGTATGCGTCGTTTGCGCGACGCTATTCGTAAATAGCCGGAATTTTAGGCCGACAACTCTTGGTTTTTGCACAGAGTTATTCAGGTCCACCCGTCTGGCCGTCCGAATTAGTACCTCAGTTTTTGCGATATTGATCTGAAATTTTGCACACGTTTTCCTCTTAAAGAAGCTGCTTACCAGTACCGCCGATATCGGACAACTAAAGCATATAGCTGTCATACAAACTAACAGGTCGAATTCAAGTTTCTGCTTGGAAATTTCTTTTGTTTGAAAAGGTATTTTTACGAAATTTAGCTATATTATTGTCAAAGCAGTCGCTACAATCTCCGAACATATTTTCCAGATCAGACTACTACAGAATAAAGCTGCTGTATAAACTGACCGATCAAAATCAACATAAATTTCTTTTTTTTTCTTTGTATACTGAAAAATTGCCCAATTGAAGGGTATTATAGCTTCGGGCCAGAGAAATGGAGCATTTTTTCTTGTTTTTCAATAACACACTGCAATCGTTTTTTAGGATATTTAGCTGCCAGTCTCAAATTTATGTCTCTTACTGTTTTTGTACGTAAGCACGCTTATGAACTTAAGCGCTACAACATTTTCTTGGAATTCGGTCTTTTACAGGCGACACTTGGCAGCACTTATGTAAGTGTGTGTTTTTAGGCTGTAAGTGTTAAGTTGATTTGCTCGAATTGCGGTGGCAACATCCCTGAGGATATTGAGATGTTAAATAAAAAAATTTTAATACGCTTATATATGTTGGCTTCCAACGGCGGTTAAATAACGGTTATGAGGTGAAGTGTTTTATTTTTACGCATATTTAATGCGAAAGGATTGCTGTTTTTGTTGTTGTCATTAGTATTTAAATTTAAATATGACACAAGCGCTTAATGCGCGTTTATTACAAAAGATAGCACTGCCAGCGAGGTTTAGCTGATGAAAATCGTACAAGTACACAAACATATTTTTTTTATTTTATATAATTATTTTGTATTATATTTTTATATTGACTTGGGCTCACACATTCAAATAGAAGTATAGATTTATAAAATAATATACAACTCTTATAAATTTGTTCACACAATATTTATGAATTTTATTTTCAAAAACTCGTATATACTATCAGTATACCGTTAACTTTTGCTCATGTATTACTATTTTTTCACGCACTCTATCAATGTACCGTTAAAACATGCTCTTGTATTACTTTTTTTTTAATTTTTCCAACCGTACTCAATTTTCAAATGATCAGCGGTAAAGTAACTGTTGCCTCTATTGAATTTTGGTAGCTGCTCATTGCCATTTTAACGCATATTAACAGGAGTCAAGTCAGCGAAATGCGCCATTTTAGCGCCAGCGCCAACCCCTCAGTGCTGATTTAATTACCACTTTTATGATGGCGGTATTAAGCGAAAATAAACAAAAAACCAAAAAAATAAAGAAACGAAGACTCGAAAAAATAAAACGCACACGGCAACACACACACACTAACAAAACGCGCAACCAGCGAATGCGACAACGCTCTCCGCAGCATTCAATAAAACAAACAGTATGTCTATAGGGCGGCAGGGCGTATGAGTGCTCCGTGTATCTGCGAAAAATCAATCGATATTTTTACTAACCGTATTTATATATATGTATGTGTGTGTGAGTGTGCGACGGTGTTTACAAAGTGCACGACGCATTAGCTGCACAATGATGATATGATGGCTCATTGACTAGCGACAATTTTACCCACATTTTTGCGCTGCCATAGACTTTGCAGACGTTTCCATTTAGCGATTTGGCATTTTGTCACTGAGTCATCTGAAGATAAAAGTGCCAAGCCAAGAGCGAAAAAGGGATCACTTTAAAATTATACTATGATTTTTGCTGCATTAACATATTTTCAGCGTAGAAATGCGCATAATTTTTATTGATTTATTTAATATATTAAGATTTTTTCACAAAATTTCTTTTGGACACTACGATTTCGGCTTAAAAAGACGCTTAGCTGCTGCTAAACCACAGGCACACAAACAAAAGCAAACTTTATGCGCTGCCTGGTGATTGTAAGAGAAAACAACCAACTGTTGATCTGTCTGGCAACAAACTGTTGCTTTTCATATTAGCGCCTTCACTTGTTAACTTAACTCATTTATTTGTTGTGCTTTCTTAAACTCAACGAGCGTTATTTTTTGAAAGCCAGCTGTTAGAACTCGCGCTTTGCTTAATTCAGAATAAATATACTTTTTAACAATGA
This sequence comes from Bactrocera tryoni, assembly GCF_016617805.1. Taxonomy (NCBI): domain Eukaryota; kingdom Metazoa; phylum Arthropoda; class Insecta; order Diptera; family Tephritidae; genus Bactrocera; species Bactrocera tryoni. Next base: position 43,657,055 of record NC_052503.1, read on the forward strand.
TTTTTGAGATTCAACGACAACTTACTGCACATTTATATTATATATGTATTTATATTTTTCACAGCACACGTTAATTATTCATTTATATGTATATATATTTTCATACACAATATTCCCACATGTGCAGTGTATGGTATATTTCACATTTCAAGCTAAAATATTTGTTGCTAACTTTTTCGTCCAACGGCTTTAACACACCAATTACTACTGAGCGCTCAATTGAATCCGCTAATACGTGGCTAGTCAATGGCCGTACGTATGTATGTATGTAACCCCGCTCACTCGCGCGCCCGTAACGCAGGCAATAAGTCTCCGTCTCCGTGGCTGTGGCCGTGGTGTTGGTGTATCGTTTGGGGTTTAGCGCGTGAGTGTTTGCTTGCTCCACACTTCCTCGACCGTTAACGGCTACATGCCTTCGATGTTTGCGTCTGATTAGCAGCTATGACTGTGTGTTGGGTATGCGTACACTTTGAGAAAAATACGATTCGACAGCAATTAGTGCAGTGTGATTTACACATTGTAATTGTTAACTGCTCTTGCTGATTAGCTGATAAGTGTGACTTTGATCAGATATATGTATTAATTTCCTAAATTTATATAACATTATTGTTAGGTTGGATACTTGAGTCAATTGCGTGCTAAAGTCAAGAGCCTCAGAAATCTCTTTCTATATGTACCAACATATTACTTTCTCAACCGATGTTCACTTCGTTTTGATTCTGAAACAAGCCTGAAATAGATTTTTTTAGTACCGTAGATTCGGTTTTTGATTTGGTTCTTAGTTGTCAATATCAAGCTTTATACTCCACGCTTCACCCTCGCTTACGAATTGTTTTTAAATGAAGCGGGTGATCCGACTAGAGGTACTATTTTCAATAGCCGTTTTTCCAGATAACGCGTTTGTCGTGTCAAGCTGTCATGTTATTTTTCTTCAATACTGTTTGTCATTTCATCGTGGAAAGACTTACGCCTGAACTACGTTTACAAATTGTTCAACTCGACTCGACCTTCTCCAGCGACGAAGCGATCAATGGTTTCTTGAAAAGTTCCAAGAAGATCCGACGTTTTCGAACCAAATTTTGTTCGGCAATGAGGCCCATTTCTGGTTTAATGGGTATGTAAGTTAGCAAAATTGCCGCATTTGGGACAAAGAGCAACCTGAAGAGATTGAAAGACTGCATTTTATCCAGAAAAAACAAAGGTTTGGTGTGGTGAGTGGGCTGGTGAAATCTTCGGCCTATTTTTCTTCCGATCAGAATGTTACCGTCAATGGCGACCGTTATCGCACTATGATAACCGACTATTTGATGCCACAAAAAGCTCGTGATCTCGGCGACATTTGGTTTCAACAAGACGGCGTCACTATCACATTTATCAATAGATTTATTGAGGAAACACTTCGGTGAACAAATAATTTCACGTTTTGGGTCGGTCGATTGGCCACCAAGATTGTGTGATATTACATTGTTAGACTTTTTCCTGTGGAGATGTGTAAAGTCTAAAGTCTATGCGGACAACCTCGCATCGATTCAGGCCTTGGAGCAAAACATTGCGTGTGTCATTCGCCAGTTCCCAGCTGAAATTCTTAAACGAGTCATCGAAAATTGGACTCAACGTATGGACCATCTGAGACGTAACCGCGGCCAACATTTGAAAGAAATAATCTTCCAGAAATGAATGCCAAAGAATGTTCTTTCAAATGATAATGAACATTCTCTACTAAATTTAAAGTTTTTGTTTTTAGGGAACCTCGAAATCGATAACTCTTTAATACATTTGATCAGGATGATGAGTGGAATTAAAATCCGGTTGACTGTTTCACCGTCCATCCGTCTGTCTGCGCAAGTTATTAATTGAGAAAAAATTGGATACCGTCATAAAGTTTTGTGAACGCCCTTCTTGGTCAAATCGGGAAGACATTAATTGAAAACTAATAAAATTCCATAACTAAGCCGCAAATTAAGACAGAAAACTATAATTTGGAGTAGGAGATAGTAGATGCAAGGGGCACCTATGTTTTGAGATTAATAAATTATTTAATTTCACATTCTGGGTGGCATAACAGAGCTTTATAGGAGCAGATGTCCAAATTGGACGATAGGCGTGACACTACCTGTATTTAGGTGAATTCACATATCTGTACTGATTACTGTATTACAGTGCGGTATCGGATTACAATCCGCTTACCTCTAATATAACACAACTTTAAAATCCACCTGATTTTTTCAGTTTGCTCTATACAAATCCATACAATCATCAAATTACATATGAGAACAAAATTTTGCAGGAATAATTCCTGTGGTTGGTGGTAGTATGTCTGAATATTAAAATGGGTTTGATCGGGTCGATACTATAATATAAACGACACGATATCAATAGCTAAAATCCGGTTTATACTACACCTATCTTCAATATAGTTAATAAAATATTTTCAAATTTCCGGTTGACCTTATATCCTTGGCCCATTACTTTTTCTCGGCGCTTCCTTATTGAAAAACCGTAGTATCTTCTTGAAATCGGGTGAATAATAACGTTCGATGAATACTTTGGAGTCTTTAAGAACTTCAATCTACACCGTTCGAGTTCGAATATAATAAAAGCAGATGTAAAAACGAGCTCATTCCGATTCCCAAACACTAATTGAATTAAAGTGCAGAAAATATTGTTAAACTTCCCTGAAAAAAGGGTATATGAGAGTCTTTGAAATACGGTTCTTTATTACATTTTCGATTAGAATACATTTCGGACAGTATAGCAATTTGCAATGAGCAACAACTAATAGCACTACTGTGTATTTATTACAACCGCGAGGAGCTGCTATACACACACATATGCATACGTGCATAGTAGACTGGAGAGAGTATCGAACTGAAAGGCGACATCCCACTAATGTGACACACCAATGTCTACTGCGTTATTTACACACGAACATACTCGTATATCGGCCGTTACTAGTGTTTGTAGGTGTAGATTATAAATGTGAATCTGATGAGCGAATAGTTTAACAAATAAAGTAAAGAAAGTTGCTTATTCGAACGGTGACAAAAGCGGACGCTCATCGATAGTTACGAGTACTTTGTATTTATTATGATGATAGTATAACGGTATTAATATATTATTTCTAAGCGTTAACTCGGTTCAGTTTTGGTTAGTTGCCGAAGGGCTGGTTTTGATGTTGCTGATAGTAGCGTTGATAAGTTTTAAGGGCTGCCGCGTGTCCCCACTCCAAAACTGATGAGGGTGTATGTGTGTTTGTGTAGGAAGAAATTGATATGTTATCAACAAAACAAAAGTTCAATAAAATTGTCGCTGGCAAACGAAAAACGATGCTTGTCGGATAAATAATGATGATGATAGTGGTCACAAAGGCAAACGAGTTCGGCTAGGGTAGTTTGAAAGGCCGCATTTCTGAAGCTATTTCTAGTTCCCAATTTGCCAAGTTCCAGCGATTTACTTTTGATGGAAGTTTCGCGGCTTTTTTATCCAATATAAACAGTTTAGTATTTTATCAAGCTAGTTGCGAGCTATTTGACATCGACGGTTCTATGCAATAGAGGATTACGGGCTTCTCCAGCTGAACTATATATTTAGCTTTGGTGTTCATTCCGGACTACTCGGAGCCCATTCATATTAAGTAAGTGCTGGGAGGATTCCACGCCAGTGGAAAAGTGTTAAGGTTGTTCGTATCCTGAAGTCCCCTGATAAGATCAGGAGCAATCCTCGTTCTTATAGGGGCATCAGTCTCCTCCCACTACTTGGAAAAGTGCTGGACCGTACCTCTTGGTGGATTGGCTTCATGAGGTAACGCGGGGTATGTGATCCGATCGGTAGGATGGGTTCAGGAAAGGACGCAGTATTGAGGATGCATGATTTTATTTTCAGAATGTTGTTAGGGAGAACGTCAACAAATATGTCCTTGGCAGTGGTGCAATGACAAGATGAGCTTGGCTCTTCGGAAATTACTCTTTGGGGAAGTTTCTTTTCGAACAGAAAGGCTTCTATAGTCGGCAAGAATGTGAGTGTGGAGATGGCAGCGGTTCGTGGTTGCCCGCTGGGTTCCATCTGTCGTCCATATATTTGGAATCTTATGCTGGACTCTCTACTTGGGTAGCTCAAGCCCCTCTGTAAGTGTTGTGCGTATGCGGACGACGTTCTTCTTCTGGTCGAAAATCGCCCGCGATTGGAGTTAGAGCGGACGAGAGGGCAGTTCTTAGATATTGTAAATACTTCGAGTTTATGTGTGGGGTGGACATATCCATGGAATAAATGGTGACAATGCTCTAAGAGATAGATTGTCGGCGGTTCGTCTACTGATTGTCTATGTGAACGGGGTCAGCATCATAAATGTGACAAGTAAAATACCTGGGGTTGATCATGAGTGAAAGAATATGTTGGGTTTGTTGAGGGTAACTCAGACTTCCGAATTTGTTTGAGTCTGAGTTTTATCTTACGGGGCAAAGGCCTCTGAATGCATTTTTGCATCAGAGACATCTAACTGATATGTCGAATTTTTTTACGGAGCGGGGGTAGAGGATTGTGTGCATTATTTGGAGAATGTCCGATGTACTCGGACATTAGTGATCTGGCTGGTAAGTTGACTAACTCTACTGATGGACGTTTAGATGTTAGCAGTGTCATCTCTACTGGTCGGAATGCCAAACAGTTTGGATCGTTTGCGGGAGAATTGCTTAGGCAGTGAAGGCATTTAATTATGTATTAGGGTTAGCGTCATTTGTGAAAAGTGTGTGCTTGTAATGTTCGCAGTATAGAAGCTCAACTGGTAGTAGTTTCGGCTATGAGGTTTGACAGGAGACATAATTATGGTACCACTGGAGCAGGAGTCCTTGTATTTTCCAACCTGCTCGTGCGGACTGTCCTCTCGATTAGTTTGGTGGTGGTTGTGGTTAAAATCCGAATGGGGGAAGATCTGAAACTTCGTCAGTTGAATGCGAAGTTGCGTTGCCGGGTGTCGGACCCAAAGTACACCAGACGTTTTAGATGGGGATCAAATCTTACCAAGGTGATTAGTGTGCCTATCCCATACACCCAATTGATAATGAAAATTGCCTAGCTTTTTCAGGTCGCTGATCAACGCATTGATTTGATCCGCTATGCTTGCAAGCCCCGGGGAAGGGCTGTCGTTAACAGGTACCCACGTCAAGCACACTGGACGTTTGTAGCTTCATAGTCACAGTCTGTCGGTTTCAAAAAGAAGATGTTTCCCAGAAGCACAGTGACCCGTAAATATCCTTTTGAAAATTGTGATTCTGAAGGTAATCGCAATAGCTGCCATTTTGTATCAAAATTCGAATATAAAAATATTTTATGCCTTTAAATGCATTTTTTAAAAGTCTTATGAAAATTCTCAGAACAATTTGTCATTTTGACAGCGGTTGATTGACATGTGGTGAGAAAAAAGAGAATATTTATATATCTTCTTTCTTTACTTTCGCTGTTTTAGATTTTGCCCTTGAACTTGTAAAGATGATTGAGTTAGACCATATATCAGAGTCACAATGTTGAATTTAGAAGAAAATTTAAGATTTTAAAAATTTCGGTTTCCACAAACAATTGACTAAGATATTGCCATAATTTCGCTGCCTCGTAATTCCTGCAGGCGATCCTACTTCTCCTCGCCACATTATCGGTATATCTAATGTTCGATACGCATTGTTGTTATTTGTGTTTCTGCTAACCTTTGTAGTCGCTTTGGAAACTGATATTATCGTATCTTTTTCCCGTTTAACTTCTTAGCGATATTTACCTCTGTATGTATCAGTCGCTCTTGTTGTAGAGTATGCTTATGGAACAATAGCAATCATTGTGAGCTATTTAACGTCAATAGTCTTGTCGTTTATATTTCATAGATATGCACACACATACCAATACAAGTACATGAATGCATACATGTCTGCGATTCTTGTCTCGTTTTTATGCGTCGACAAAAGCTTTCTCGTGGACATAGCAAATGCACGAATGTAAATACTACACCAACACACTTGAGGAGGATGGTTTAGTAGCTGCAGATTTATGAACTCAGAGAATGAAGAGTACAATGTCAGCGTTATTTGAGTATATCATATCCCATTTAGAGAAAGAAGTTAAAAAAGGTAAGACAAAACCAATTATGTGTGAAAATGTTTTTTACTAGAAGCACTTAGTGTGCGTGCAATTGAATACTTATATCATATGTGCTTACTTGTGCGTCCCCGCTCATACTCTGCCGCCAATATAAAGGCGGGGAAATGCAGATTAACCAGCTTGTTTGCGGACAATGCGCTTAGTTAACGAGTGCAGGCGTAAACGCCTCAGGGTATGCAATAATTTATGCTTCAGTTGAGGTCAGCGTGTGGGTTGCAGTTTCATGTGACCATGGTGATGGATTTATTGTTCATAATTTCTCACTCATGACCGCTCAACAAGTTGTCCACTCAATTAAGCAGCGTAAGTTAATGCAAGGATGATATTCAATTGCATTCGTGTGCGGTGTTGGCCTTTGCAGCCGGGAGAATAATGTCAGTTCATGCAAATTTTTATATAATTGATATGGTTAATGTATTTTATGCAGAGTCGGTAGAAACCACTTACCGCATAACTTAAATATTATATATGTTTTTGCATACTTATTAAAAAGTCGAATTTAAAAAATAGGTTTCGGCTTCTTGAAGCTAGCGTCCATAAACGAAATACGTGCTTTCGAAGTTCGAAGTATAGCTTGGCTTCTCAAAAACTAGAGTGGGTCATAATCTGCTTGAAATATTGGATATTGGAGAAGGAGAGATATCTATGCTATGGGTGCCACGTTTTCTAAATCTGTACTGCATGTGGAATATATCATCGCAATGCGTGACACTGTTTAAGCAAAATCCAAAAGATTAACTGGTATATATTACGATTGTTGTAATAATCTACAACTTCAAGCTAAACAGCTAAGCAGAAGACGTAACAGTGTATAAATATAATGTTTGGATCGGACCAATATTCAAGAAAATAGTCTTAATGAAATACATTTCTTCTTCAATTCTACATAAAGGTTGCTTATGTCATTCAACGTGCCTTGAAAGAACTTGCAAAATATTTTCTATTGAATAAAGTCATTGTTAGCTTAATCTGGTAGGGAAATAAGCCACGATAGACTGTTTCCATAATGCCTTGCTCTAGACATTTCCTACAGTCTTCTCGATCTGTCAGTAAAATCATGCGGACATGTGTCGCCACCAGACAGTGACTAGCTAGTATTCCCATTATGTTCCTACAGTGTCTTCTTTTGAGTGCCAATAGGAATTTTGTGTACATACTTACGATCTACTGTTTGGCACATGACTTTTGCAATCTTTCACCATACTTCTGTCGAGATAGTTGCATAGACAATTCATGGGTTTCCTAATGTTGACTACGTTTTAGCATGTTAGCCGTACACTATTCTTCGCAATCTCGTCCACTATTTCATTGCCATTGATGCCTTTGTGGTCTGGCACCCAAAAGAAGTGGAGTTGTTTGCTTCTGGCAACACTCTCTACTACTGTCCTGCTTCCCAAGACACTTCTGGCTGATGTGCGATACGAGGTTGATTGTTGCTTGCTGTTTACGTAGATGTTGTCTCTAGAATTGACTGCGGGTGCATTAGAGGCCAGCTCCGCGGCTTTCGCATTAGCAAAGACCTTATTTTGGAACAAAGGGTTAAGGTTCCCTTATGCCTAACTCTGGACAGTATATTCTCGCACCAACTCTATGGTCCATTTTCGAGCCATCCCAATAGATGTTTAGAGTGTTGCGCGTAGCTAACATACCTTTATGTCAGCCATCTTTTTCTATGTTTACTCTGAGTCCTTTTTCCTAATTGAAAAGTGGATCTTGTAGTCGATGCTTGGCCAACCGCCATTACTCACCGAACTATGCCCAAAGGTTCTATTTGTAAAATCTTCTGCAGCCAGAACTCGACCCGCCGATTTTGGTTAGCTATCCCGATTGTAGGATTTTCAAACTATTTCACCGTAAAGCAATTGGTCTTACAATAGCTGTGAATCACCAGTGCATGAGAATGGAAGAGAGCTCTCAGTTTGTGCCGAGCATTTGACTACACGCATATAAAGCATCTTGCAATGCAATGCTTTTCTCACAGCAGTTTGCCGTCCGAGACTACCCAAAGGTACTTGGTGCGGTTAGGCATATTTGTAATTGCTGTAAGGAATGCACCTGTGAAGGGTAGTATAACTCTGTGTGCCCGAAGTTAAGGTTTTTTTTGTGTTTTGGTTTCCAAAATTCAATTTGGGTCGAAGGGGGGGTTAACATAGGTAAAGAAGTTTTATTTGTGGATTTTTGGAAAAAGAAGAGGCGATTTTGAAAATTAAACCGCAATTTTTACTCAATTTTCGTTTTGCTTTTAGAGTGCATAGGACGGCTTTCATATTTTTAGAAATATAATTATATTGATATTATTATTACTTCTCTTGCAAATTTTCACTTCAGATATTTTTATGTGAAAAAGCAAGGTAGGTGCGTATTTTATATAAAAATAGGAAGAATAAAGTCTAAAAGATGTACTTTTGTTACTTTCAAATGAGTTTAGAAACATCTTTATATACTTATACTTGGCAGTCTATAACTGCTAATTATTAGCTTTACAACTCAATTACGAAAAATTAACAAAATTGTAAAGCCGTTCGCGTTCGGTAATTCATACCACCATAGTTATTAGTGCTTACTGGACAATTAATGTTGTGATCAGTTTATCTACGTCACGAAAATTCACATCGCTACAGCCCCGTCAGAAAAAATTTAATTGTATTTTACAGTTATTTACTCACTGATTAACGATTCTGTTATTTAATATTTGTGTGTAGATGAGCTCACTGCATATTGACACATAAATTTACGGATGTTTAATAATTTTTTAAATTTTGCTTAATATTCATGCCAACATTTATGTTTACATATACATTTAGATATATTTTGGGACTAATTTGCATTAACGTGGGGAAAACACGTGGAAAAGGTAAGAAGAAACTGACTAAAGATTGAATAGAATATCTTTGTATTTAGATATTTTCAGATACAGGGACTCGCAGGCAAGGCAGTAATCGGCTCGACTGCTAATTATTTATTTAGACGCCAACATCACCGCGAAGTTGAGTTGGCGGTTTTTACTTGACTCTATACCTGTGAGAGGCTTGTTGATAAAGTTGAAAAGGAAATAAGTAAATATGGCTTATGGGATTCGGTTTAGTCGCACCGCAATGCCTTAACATATTCAATTGAATGTAAGTTAAAAGACGAAAGGTTCATTTTGCTCCGTAGAAGGAGGGTTTATAGCTTCTTTATACATTAAAATCCTTATGAAATTAACTTAGATAAATTATTATTTGTTCATCTAGATACCCTATAGCAAACTGTAAATAATTATGCAGTTTACAAAAATATACATATTTGCATATCATATAAATGAGAAAAGTCAGCTCTATTTTACTACTTCATTGTGAAATTTTCTTAACAAATGGACTTCCATTTAATTCCAAATACCAATATTTAAAATGACTTACTGATCTAAAGCATTTTAACCGATTTCCGCAGGCAACCGCCAAAGCTGGAGCGGAAACGAGCGTCAAAGTTTAAGTTGAGCAGAGGAATCAATTAACTTTGTAGCTTTGATGCTGCAAGCTGCATCGAAGACCAATTTTTAATAGAAAAGCTAAACTTAGAGAATTAAATAGTTCAATAAATATTAGTATAGGGAATAAAAAAAGATCTGCGGTGGAAGTGTGCATATTTCGAAATATTGCAATGTAGCATAAATAAACAAACATTATAAATTATTGAAACAATATCTGCCTTCGTTTCGTCATCTCCCTGCTTTCTATCTTTGCGCTCTGCTCTTTTGTCAAAATTAATCAATAATTTTTCATAAATTTAGAACGGATTAAAGCATATAGCTTCCATGAAAGCAAAAATAAAATATTATACTTAACGTTTTTTCTTGTTTTTCATAAATTTAGCAAATGGCTAAATAAATTATAAGTTACCATGTTTATGCTTCATTTCTACTCGATTATTTTCAACAAAGGTAAAGCCTATAATCATGAACGGCAAAAATTCTACCCGAGGTATACTCTGAATGGCGTTTTTTTCATTTCGAAATGTTTTCAATATTAACAAACAGTAGATTTTTATTATAGTGCACTTATTTTATATTTATCTCATTCATTCTTATTAAATTGACTCCTAATTAGCTGAACCATTAAAGTGCTGAGAAAAATATAATAAATTTTGATCAACTTTTAGGTTTATTTTTGGGAAACATATAGCAATACGAGAGCCCTATTTGAGTAAATTTCTAAAATCAGCTGACTTGACGTTGAACTTAACTCTAAACCATATATGCACTTTACCCATGTAAAGTAAATGTGTATATTCATATTCGTGTTGAAGTAGCCCATTTCACTCGTGGTATAAAAATGTTTATTCCTGTGAATTGAACTTACCCGTGTAGAATATAACCGAGAAATGAAACATAAACAGAGAAAATATTTCATTCAAATTTAATATTGTAACACAAAGAGTTGACACCAGAGAGAACAGCTATTATATTCCGAATTCTATATTTAAGATTTTATTTCAATATATATAACACTTATTCTAAACAAGTACGGAAGGGCTAAATTCGCGTGCAGCCGAACATTTTATACTCTTGGAACTTTCAAGAATCAAAGGCAGGTAAATACTTTAAGGTGTAAAACCAATCATATACAAGGTGTTTTCCAAAGTAAACAGCCAGGTAGCGCCATCTATATGTCTACTGGTGCGTTAGAATCTGCTATCCTTATCGATTGTCCAGTGAGTACTTCATGACATTTCTTTGGATTGGAAGTGAAGTTATTGCGTTTTAAGAGTCAGTACGTTTGTGTTATCGGTGCGAAAATGAGCTTCGAACAAAAAACCAACCTTAAATTTTGTTTTAAAATTGGTAAAACTTTTATCGAAACGTTTTAGTTGATGAAACAACTTTATGGCAATGATTGCAAATCCCGTAGCGGAGTGCACGAGTGGTTTCAACGTTTTCAAAGTGGTTATGAGAACATAAATGACGATCAACATGTGGGCCAATCAAAATCCGTGATCACCGGCAATTCCATCGAAACTGTGCGTGACTTCATCAAAAATAAGCCGAAGTCATCATTTAAATTCATGGAAAAGGAATAGAACATCTCCAAAACATCGACTTATCGCATTTTGACCCAACCTTTGGGCTTACGAAAGGTTTGTTCCGCACAAATTGACTGACGACCAAAAATTGTTCAGAATCTAACATTCGATTCGACACTTGTGACCGATTATTTGACCAAAATCACATTTTAACCATTAACCACTCCCCGTATTCACCTGATGTGGCACCGTGCGACTTCTTTCATTTCGGAAAAATGCATTTTCCCATGAAAAGAAAGCGTCATGTAGACGTAGAGGTCATTCAAAAGGCTAGCACCGGTATACTGGCGGCCATACCGGCCAACGAGCTAAAACACTCGTTCGACATGCTTTTGGACCGTGCAAAAAGCTGTATTGAAGCAGAATGCGACTATTTTGAATTAAATAAATTGATTTTGTCGAAAAAACCATTTGCTCTGTTTTTTTTAAGTCCGGGTTACTTTGAAACCCACCTTGTAAAGTAAAGTAAGCCGGATGTTCTGATTTAGTTATGTAGGGGCTAGGCCAAGTTTTCGCTCAAATTTATCTATTTTAAGCACAAAGATACACTGTTATGAGTAAAATACGCTTTCGGAAAATGGGGGTTAAGGGAAGTACTGGACCGATTTTTGACATACATACACACCATTGTCAGAGAAGGTTTATCCCTTAATTTCAGTTTCATATATCACACATTGACTGCCATTTTCGACCAAAATCAATTACAGGTATCGGGGTCTAAGTATTCGGTACCTAGTTGCCTGAACAGTTTCTATTGGATTTAAACAATTTTTGTCCATAAGGTGGCACACACAAAATATTATTTATGCTAAGTTTTATTTCGCTATTTTAATAGCTTCTTGATTTGTGTAGTGGTGGTGTGTAGTCAAAATTGTGCCAAATGGGAAGTAGGTGTGGTGGTTATCCGATTTCGTCAATTATCACAATGTTACGAAATAATGTAAGAAGAATGCCACGTAATAAATTTTGTCGAAATCGGATGATCGGCCCGAGATATGGGACTTCACCAAAAGGAGGGCAGCGCCACGGCTATCGTTCAATTTTTACACCAGCCCTCTTATACCATCTCGGTGGTAGAACTTAATATCTCTGGGATATTTGCTTATTGATTTGTGGCACTTTTAGTAGTTTTTAAAAGTACCGTTATATGGGGAGTGAGCGGGATTATCCTCCGATTTTATCTATTTTCACACTGTCGGTAGAAGTTCTTACAGGATTTATGCTCAGCAAATTTTATTGTTGTAGCTTGAGCGGTTTAGGAGACATGTACATTAAACTTGGCTTGACCACGCCCACTTTTTCAAAAAATTTTTGCCTCCGCTGCCCCTTTCTACTGCGATCCTTTGTACCAAACCACAACTTTATACCTTAAGTTAGTGCTTAGTTATGGCACTTTATATATTTTCCGTTAATGTCGATTTGTGGGTGTGGCAGTGGTTCGATTACGTCCATCTACTTACGAGTACTAAGAAACCCACCTACCAAGTTTCATCGAGATATCGCAATTTTTACTCAAGTTACAGCTTGCATGGACGGATGGATGGTGTTGTTGTTGCTGCTCAAATTGGCTATACTATATTGTATAGTGCATAGTGACAGGATAAAGAATGTCTACGAACATTCAATTCACGATAAGTGAATTTTAGTTTTTACTGTTATAAAGTTTCTATCCCGAACTTAGCCCTTCTTTACTTCTGCGTGATACATAGTGATATTTTTTTCAAAGATCCGGTTAATCGCCTATCACACCTTTTTCATAAACCTGACAGAAAATTATTCATATTTTACTTTATTAAGTCATTTACGTTCATTGCCGCAAAAAAACATTAAAAATCGAATCAATACAACGAATTAAGGTTTAGCGAACTCAAAAAACATTCGCGCATATTTGGCTTAGCACATGTGTATGTACATACATAATAAAATTAAATGTTGCGTAACAGATTACATTTACTCGAAATCAAATTTCGACACATCTAATTAAATTTTAGGTGAGTTGAGCAAATAAAATTACTTCTATTTACATATCTTGATGTTTGTGTGCATTACCTTAAATACCTTATATGTATGTATACTTCAACGTTTGTATATAAGCTAAAACATGCCAACATTTTTCGCAGAGTTTAGCTTTGTTTACAATTGTGATTAGCATAGCACACGCCCAGCGTTGAGTCGGTGACCTAAAATTATTTAGGGAAATCACTTTGGCGGTTTTAAGCATAACGATGACCTTTTCTAGTTACCGGCTTTAAAGTACATAGCTGTGGAAATATGGTATTTCTTACTCCGTTCATATATTCTCAATGTATGTGTAAGGCACATGTGCATGTATTTTTGTGTGTTCTGGCGGTGTTTATGAGTGCAGAATTGGTTGGCTTACATACAGCTCTGTGGTTTTCATGAAAGAGAAAGACGCTTTGAAGTTGGATTTTGGATTTTGGCTTTGAATGCGGTCCGGTATAGCAAAGCTTCACGCAATTTACAATGTGTTTTGCTGATTTTGATGAAAGCAACAATAAACAAACGCACATATAATATTTACAAAAGTATACATATATGCATGGAGTTCCTGCACATCTGTTTTGAGATATGCTTCAATTCACGGACATTTTCGATTAAGGTACTTTATGCTCACAATTTATTTTTGTTGACTAATAAATAAGCATACTTGCAGAATTTACTTAATCGAATGCGGGGTATTTAAATGTGCGCATGTGTGAAATTGCGTCTGACTCACAAAATTGCATTGCTCAGTAACAAACACGCTTTCCTTTATAGCATGTGCTTGACTAAAAGTGACGATACAAACATAAATAGCTACATTAGATATGTACTCATGTAAGTAATCACCTAGGGTTAATCCACTTTGAACTCAAATGTATGCTAAATGAATTTGAATGAAGCAAACGAAATATTTGTAATGTTAATGATATATAATTTTATTAACCAAATCTTTGCCTGTTTTAAGAAAGTGCTTCAAGCACGCTAAATGATACACAACAAGGGCTTATGATAAAAGGAAAAGTTTAGAATTACAAATAATGCTAGTTAAACCTGAAGCTCGAAGCATTACTTCTTGTTGTTGTGAAATGGTTAGTATGAAATGCTGCTGGGAGAATATCCCTAGACTTGTATGCAAAGTTGGATTTAGCGGCGTTAACCCCATTAAACTTCTCTACGTAGGATGATATAATCTTAAAAAAATAAATGTCAAAGAATTTTCTTTCGAATGATTATAAATATGTCTCATTAAATTTGAAGTTTCTGTGTTTTTTGTTTAAAAAAATAGGAAACCTCGAAAGGGATCACCTTTTAGTTTAATTTCAATAATATTTTCCTCGTGTTTGAGATATTTGCATTTAAATCCACATGGTTATTCGAAATGACATATATGTGACATACTAAATATATTTGTGGAAGCGAGAAGCATTTGCAGACAGAAAAAGGGAGAGGTCGAAATGCAGAACTAGACAAGCTGGGCGACAGAGGTAATGCTCGAAAATTCTACGAAAAAATGCGGCGACTAGTAGAAGGTTTCAAGACCGGAGCATGCTCTTGTAGAACCCTCGATGCCCATTTCTCGACCATGAAGAAGTTCGGATAGCAATTACCCGTCTGAGGAACAACAAAGCGGTGGGGGCCGATAGATTGCCGGCCGAGCTATTCATAGATATAGTGTTATATATATATGAACAGGATGAAGAAATGAGTTGAAATCCGGGTGACTGTCTGTCTGTCCTTCCGTCCTCCCGTGCAAGCGGTAACTTGAGTAAAATTAGGATATCTTGATGAAACCTAGTATGAGAGTTCCTTGGAAAAAAGTAAAGAAGTTATATGAGTTAGTTTAAGGTGAAAAAAATCGGTTTAAAATAAAAAGTCCTGGGTTCAAGTATGAGAAATTGTAGTTTTCGAATAGCCAGTAAAAAATTAAATTGAGAGCTCACATGGTTCTTGAGAAACCTTGCTCACCCAGCAGTACTTTTAAAAAAACATCATTTTAAGATAATTGCACTGGCAGAAGCGCGCTGTTGACAGCTGTAACTTTAGTTTTAGTTATCAGATCTCTATGAAATTTACAAGAAATAATCTTAAAAGGATATATTTTAAGAAAATGTAATAAGAGATATCGGTCTTTCCAACCCACAGAAGTGTATATAACCCCTTAGTAAAATTTAGAGAACGGGTTTTTCTTATAACGGCGCATCTTTGTGCTCAAAATGATTCAACTAACTCAGCTCTAATCCTTGCAAGTTGAAAGTTTATGAAATGTTCGTTTACACGCGAACTTAGCCCGTGCTTACTTGTTATATTTAGGTTCCAAGTAGGAAAAACTAGATATTGAAAACTATTTTCAGAGTAATTTACATATAGTAATGTTTTTGAACTACCTCAATTATATATTAATTCATACTGATATATTATTTGGTATGTACACTAAAGAAATATTGTTCTATTTATAAAAAACGGTGCTTGTATAATCTAAAGAGTGTTCAGCTCATTGGAACAAAGGTTTTATAACTTAATCCCTAAACTGGTAAGTGGCATGTTCCGCCGTCTGGCACTCTTAACTACGTATGTTTATTGCGTATTGAGTTGTATATATTAACTTACTAAATAACGTTCGTAAGTGTAAGGGGTTTTCAAAAAGTCTTACAAATATATATTAATCTTTCCGAATATTTAAAAAAAAATATAGATTTTTAAAAGAACTTTGTAACTTAATGAAAAAGCCTGAACATAACATATCTCATGCAGTATGGACAAAACTTTCATTAGAAATATTAGAAATACTTAGTCCTTTTTCTGTCAGGGTATCTTCTCGTTGCATGCGATAGCTTATGACAGGGACAGGATAATTTTGAAATTTTATGCGCTATAAAGGCGCGTTAAATGCCACATATTAAACGTTAGTATTTCTATTTGCTATTGTTATAGTTGCAACAAGCTAGTTGAACTATCAGTGCTTGCCTATACTATGTATGTGATACCATGTAGAATATTGCAAAAGGTTACGTATACGCAGGGCTGTTTATAGATATGTCCTCTAAAATCTTAGCAACAAAATTTCTGTTAGTAATGCATTAAAGGTGCACGCAAAAGCTGGAACAACAATGCAATGTTAAACCTTTATTAATGGTCTCTCTATAGCAGAAATCACCGAGTGCCGGAATCGTCCTCCACGAAGGTCCGCGAGTGAACACCTAGGAGAGTACGCCAACGCGAAATCGCCATAAATGGGCCACCTCCAAGGAGTGAGAAGTATAAGGAAGGCTATTGTATGTACCAGTGCAGCCTTCGTGGTGATGTGAGTGTTTTTGCATATAAGTACAGTCCTTGGAGCAAAATAGTCATATAAGGTGCATTTCAAACTAAAGAGGTGCTTTGGAAAAAATATCAAATTTTAAAAATTTAGGGCCATAACTAAAAATATTATCTCTCCCAAAGTATACTCAACACACTTTAACAGTTTGATCTCTGTCAGTCAGACAAAATAATTCATATTGTCTCTATGTCTTTAAAAGAATACGAGTGGATTCGGAGGGTGTTCCTAGCTAACGAACGAGCGGCTGGTCAGTTGTCTCCGAGCACCTGGAGAGTCAGGACAAACATTTTCGCGCAACGTGTTTCTGTGAGTGGTGCAAGCCGAAAATACTCAGTGAGGTTTTAAAGTATTGTAACAATCGGTTCCAATAGATCCATCTGATAATACATGGATTGTAGTCCAAGGTTTTCTCGGCAAATCGATTGCATACCATGAGTGCTTTTGTAGCTTTCACTATAGCCAGGTCCAACCCTGTTCGCAACCTCTTATCGTACCGAAACGAGTCCTAGTACTCCCTTACGGTCGTTTCAGCTATGCTAGTGCGCAGTACGGTCACAATTCATCTGCTTACTGGTGCTGCCTGATTTCTTTTCTCGAATTCCTTGGCATCACCTCTTCACCATCCAGTGTACTTTCAATTTCCGCTGCATTTGTTCACCTACCTTCTCTGTAAGCATGCTGATTCGCATGAAGGGTGAGTTTCACCGCCTTCATTTCATTTTTTGAGCTATCAGTAGTATCTTCCACCTTATGAATAGCATCAAAATATATTAACAAAGTCAAATGAGTTTTCAACTCTGAGAACGGTAATCGTTCCATTTTGAGAGAATTAAAAGCTTTTACTGAGCTTTGAAGCATAAAGGAAGTCTGATAAACTTTTCAGATATCTCTTTAAAGATTAAGTTAAGTGTTGAGTTCGGTGTTTCCTGTTTTCCATATATATTATTGTAAGAATCTTGAAAAAGTGTCCAAAGCGTGTAAGCAATAAGTTGAGTAGCCACCCGTTAAGTTCTGTGCCGTGGACACAGATGAATGAATATAGTAAATGTGCGTTTGTACAATCCCTTTTTTAGTCTTATCGCTGTATTGATTCAAAATTAGAGATGCCTCATAAATCGTGCGGACATTCCACTATTTTTTGTTTTTTTTTACTAAAATGGCAATAAAACGCATGTGCAGGACACACAGGAAGTTCTTCTGTTTGCGGGAGATACAAAATAAAACGAAGTAAGGAAAATCTAAGTTCGGCTGCAATCCAATATTTGAAACTCTTTTTGAATGAAAATTTTATTTTAATAAATCTTGGTTAGAAAATCGAAGTTATTATTAGCTAAAATCGAAACCGACTACTTTAAAACCAAGCAGACAGATAGGAAATTAGTTAACTGGTGATATGGCAGCTCGAGGAAGGTAAGAACTGATTCCATCAGTATGGTGAGTAAAACCGTTCTGCACTTTCAGTGCTCTAATATTTTAACTACTAACTCAAACTTTACAAAATTTGAAGTTGGTTCTTTGTTTAAGGTACAGAAAACATATCTTCATCTAAAATGCAAATTTTATACGCATAAGTGCATATGATCAACATGTTTAGGTTCTGCTATCAGATATAACCAAGTTATAACCAAAATTTAAATTTTGCTTCAATACAAGTAGCTTCTATTTTATTTCGTTTTTTATTTCTCTGTCACATTCCGAAAGTGTTATTACGTTATTTTGCATTTTAGGTGATGATATGTAGATCCACTTTTATTTGATTTTCCTTTTTAGCCAAAAATACATAATCTAATATTGTAATTTTTAAAAAGAATCTTATCTTATCTTATCGCGTGTTCAGCAAGCAAATTGGTTAATATTTTAAGAAGGTCATCCCAAGTATTTTTTTGGACTTTTTTTCAACGATCAGTTAACAGATAGAACTTAGGATTTATTGTCATTTATTAACATATATATATTTCGACAGTATAAATATTGTTGTATTGTTAGTGTTTTGGACACTACTGCCTCGAATAATTGGGTCGCATTTCTTTCACGCTTCTTGTGGTTGAAACAAACAAAAAAAATTAGCGCCGTTTTAATACGCAAGCTTAAACGTACGAAATGAAGTGCTATAAAAAAAGAAATTTTGGAAATTTTTGATTCTTAATAGTACAGTCCACGCATTTACATGTGCTGAGTATACCCTTCAAATCTAATATCATTCGGCCAAGCGGTTTTTGAGATACGATGAAAGAAAGTTTGAAAAACAAAATTTTGAAAAAAAACGCATTCAAAGTTTTAAGTCCGTCACTCAGCACTCTGTGTAGCTTTTTCTTCCTATTATTGCGTCTATAAGACGACTTTGAATTTTACATTTCGCTTTACTACTACGTTTTTTAAACATATCGTAAAATCAATTTATGACAAAAAATCGATTTTTTAAACCCATCACATGGGATGACCCTCTTAATCTTTAGAAGAATTTAAAAAATAGAAAAGTAAAAATATGGAATGGTATCGGAAAAATTACAAAGAATCGGCTAAGGATCGGCCAAAAATGACCAATGCCGATTCCCGTTTTCCAGGCCGATAATGGCCGACGCCAATTAATCGGTCGCACACTAGAATATACTGCTTATTTTGATTAAAATGTCATCTACATTCTCTATTAGGTGCTACAAATAACTGCCAGGTGCACAAAACTTGTACACTTTGTGAAGCATGTTGCGATAGCATAAATATTGAAATAAACGGCGCATATGTGTGAATGTAGATTGTATGAAAGTGTGTGTGGAAATAGTTTCCGCCAATCTCTCCGCATTGTCGCAATGGTGCTATTTGTCAACTATAAAGCAATGTCCTTTTGCCGGTATGTCGAGCGAAATACCAAACTTGTTTTCTACAATTCCTTATTTTCCAACGATTCTTTGCAGCTGTACGCCTTGTCTTTGTTGTCGCTGTGCTATTGTAAAATATACACGACGCATAAATATACTCGGTTTAGATGCGTGGATAAGTGTGTGCATGTCTGTGCCTTAAATTCTTCCACTTTCCACTTTAGATGTTGGTGCAAAGTATGTGTTTGTTGTTATTACAGTTAGTTGGCTGGTTACATATTCATTCGATGACAAGCAGTGGCCATTCATTTACCCCTACATATTCACATATATAAGTATATACGCATATAGCAGCATATATACACACATCTTTCGTACATTTGCATAAAAATTTACATAAAATGCAATGACAGCGCAAAAGTACCATGGCGCTGAAACGATGAAAAAACAAAATATGGAAAATGACAACATAACAGTTGCTGTCCGTTAGTCGCCGCACCCATGCTACAAGTCACCGCTACGGGTGCGCGTACAAGCATGTGGCTGCTCGCCGGCAATGCCTTCAATTCGATTTAGCGCAAGGTAAGAGAAACAATATTTGAAAGGCAGACAAGAGCGGCAAAAGCGATTCAGTGATGCAAAACTATTTCAACGGAAGTCCCTTCCGCGGTGATTCAGCTTACTTTTGTGCGTCATTGAGGATCTCCTGTTAATAACGCGGTAGCCGTTCAAGTTGAGCAACTGTTGCCGTAGTCACAGTTTGTTTTTATATCCGAGTGCCTTCCAAGTTCGGAGTCGCCACATAAAGCTTTACATGGTTTGTGTTTAGAAGTAAATATATAAAGGATTTGATACATAGTGCGGAAAAAATTTATTAAAAGAAGTATTGATTTGAAACTCAAAGTCAGACTGAAGGGGCAAGAATAATATGGACAATATTGCGACTGACTACATCAATAATGAATCGAACTATCAAATGAAACTTATTAGTATCTTCCCCTGCTTTCGTTCAGGAAGTAACGAACCAATGTAATATAATATCAAACGCACCTCCAAACAAAAAAGATGTTAACTTTGGTTGCACTGAAGCTATAATAGCCAGTATAGGTTCGTTCCTTATAGCAACTACATTTACTATATAACTAAATCTGAAAACGTAATGAGATAACGATTTGTATTCAACCGAAAACGTTTTGCTAGTTCTTCCTAGTTTGTTTCATATAAGGAATAGAATCTTCAATTCGACCTAAGTTTACCTAATAATGGAAAAGAAGTTTTATCTCCATTTTGATCGGTTATTTTGAATGACATACTATACATATACGAGTATACAAATCTGGCCCAATCTTAGAATTTGTTCGGAGATTTTGGCGTGGTCTTGGATCACAATCTACTTAAAATTTCAGGAAGATATCTTGTCAAATAATCTGTACATGTGCTTGATTTTGAACGATAAAATCGTATTGCATCTATTACCTATTTGGTGTGACATCGGCGGTACCGACAAATGAGCAGCTTCTTCTGGTGAATGTGGGGTGTGCGAAATTTTAGGTTGATATCTCAAACACTTATGGACCAGTTTGCCTATATACACGCATAGGGATAGCAGCACACAACTAAATCGAATCAGCTTGTGTCTCTGATAATTTCTATATATTTTTTTCTAGGGTTTCCGACGTTTTCTTCGGTGAGCTACAAACTTCAGGCTTGTGACCAAACCTGTTCAGGGTTTAAAAACTCATCACACAAAAGATGCAATAAGCATTAGAAATTCGTTGTCCAAACAACTATAATGTATGATTAAATATGGTCCATACTATTATCAAAATAAAGAAAAGTATAAATGTTACAGATAAGAGTCTGAGAAGAGCGTTATTTTGGCATTCACTCACAAAGGCAAAGATTCCAAGGCAAAGGATTGTTACCTTAAATGTAGAGACTATATAACAGAAAAAATACATTGACATTTAGATTGTATTCTCCACCTTTTACTGCGAAAATCGCTGATATAAAAATCTCTTACTTTTATGCTTCCATCCGACATCAGCCAGTTCTTACTTATTGATTTTCTTTGGTGCTGTCCTTCTGCTAAGCACTTGTCATTCGAATACATTTTGTAGTTTATGCTAAGTTGTGTCTTAGCTGTACGATAATTTATTTATTTTTGTTTACCTCAAAAGTGCTTGTTGCGTGAAGATAAAGCAAAAAGTGTGGAACTTAAAAGGAAAGTTACTCACTACTTTGGCAATGGCGCCACATGCTTGCTTGTTTTACTACAGATTATTTTTGGAATGAAAACTCCGAACTTATTGGCGGGAGTATTTACGAATATCGCTGCAAAACGAGTTTGAGCTTTTCACTCTAGTTTTTAAGGTTAGATAAATAATAAGTTGATGAAGTTTCATAGAATGTAATGTGGTTCAAAGGTCTTAATGTTATTGAACCTTGAATATATTGTCCATAAGTGTTTGTAGCATTCAGCCAATACATCTTAATATTCATCAGAAATTATTTGGAAATACTTACTTTAATTTCAACGACTTATTGTTCTTTGATGGTACAGAATATGTACTCATCTCCATAATTTCATCTTTCAATTCAATAATTTTACTAAAATCATTGATCATTAAATTGGCAAACCAAATTTTTTTGTTAATATTATATATTCATTTACTTATTATTAGCTTTTTTAAATATTTCGATTAAAATTTAGTGAAATTGATATTTTTGTTATTATTAATGTACTCATATAGAATAAAAAATAAATATTTTATTTATAAACACTAGCATTGGTTACAACATCCGTTGTCTTTGCTCTTCATAATTTTTGTAAACATGTTGGTTTAATTAGCGGATATCTGCTAACCGCGATCACTGTCAACGGTTATGCCCTCATGACCCCAAAATAAGCATGCATAGGAAAACCAATTATTCCGCAAGTCATATCATAGTAATTAAGAAAAGGCTCTCTACGCTACCTACGAACACCACACAATTGTAGCTAATACAGTTGTGATATGTGCACTTGCGTGTTGGTTTATACATTTGTGGAGGCAAGCCGCAATCACTTTGTACAAGGCAATGTGCATTTGACTGTGAATATTATTTCTAAAATTACAGCACTTGAACTGCCTAGCCAAGTCAAGAGCACTAAAATAATGTTTATGTTTATGCATATATATGGATAAATACACATGTTTATTCATATCTAATATTAGATATGTCCTGATGGCGGTCTTAAAATATCCCAGTGTTAAAGTGATTGTTCCTTAAATAAGTATCTATTTAGCTCAACCATCATTTCGTATGGAATACACTTATTATATAATATTGAATAAATGGTATTTACCTTGTTTTTTGTTGTAAGGACATTCGTTTAGCAAAGTCAGGTCATAAAAGTCAAAAGTTCGAGGAATTTGAGTTTTCGCGATAAAAGAGTGGGTAATTTCGAATTGAACAATACACACGGTAAGGTTGTTCAACTGAGTTGTCTACTTATTAAGTGGTTAGACCAGTCTTGGATTTTCCAGAAATCAAATTTTTCTGGCTTGAAATATACTGTCGTGTCCTAGAAGAGTTTCCAATAGTTTTAAAGCTTCCAATTCACCCAGCGCAGCGCGCAAAATTTTAATCTAGTTTTTCTTGAAATTTTCTTAAAATGGAACTACGATGGAGCATAAAACCATAGACCACGCCTTGCAATACAAACTAAACGATCGGCATCAAGTGATTATGCGAAACATGTGCTTAGTTGATAAGATGTCTTCAAAAATTTTACCATGGATAACTGTCTAAAACAATAGTACAATCTTCACGCTAATTGTTCAAATAAATTCACTGTAGCATATACATATGTAACTGCCAACTGGCAGATCAAAATAAAGTTATTGTGAGGAATCTTTTACACTGTGAAACGTATTAAGCTTCGATGTAACCGAAGTTAACGCACTTTTTGGTTTTTCTTTTTGTCCAAAGCTATACCCCGACCCTTTCTTGAATGTATCTCTGTCGAAATGAGGTAGTCGACTCTTTGGTCATAAATTTTAAATTCATAATCTGGTAATCAAAAAAAAAAAGTTCTTAATGTTTACAATCTTAGTTAGAACTAGACATTTCCTCTGACATTTGAAAATCTGATGATGAAATGGCAGCAATGAAAAAAAATAAATTTTTCGACAATATTTTTTTAAGAGCATCGAAAACCAAAAATTTTGAAAAAAACGTTTGCCAAAGTAAGTCGAGAGGTTCTGTGAATCAGTAACTAAATTCCATTAGACTTTCAATATTATTCATAGATTAGTCGGGATCATGCTGAAATTTAAAAACGGCCCAACTTTTGTAAAAAGGAAAGAAAGAAAGCTGAGCAAGGTGAATAGTGAGCGCATGCCCTGGTTTGAGGCAATCTCGTTTTCGATACTGTCGATCAACCTTTTATAGAGTAAGTTTCTAGTTATATTTACATTAAAATATATATTAGAAAATCATTTTTTAAACTGCGAAGATAGGCGATCACCAATAACTTACGGAGTTGATGAGGTCTTGAAGTAAAAGAAATTTCCTTTTCAGCTAAATTCAATTTTATGTACTCTCGAAATTTATATCATAGCGGTGAGTTCAAGTGTTTGCTTTTTAAAGAACAATTTTTTTAACTTTCTGCCAGTAGTGAGAACTGTTCCAGTTTACGTCGACAAACCACTACGTCATATTTATTGTCGCTAAACGCTCGTCCTACATTACGAATGAATTTATATGACTGTAAATTTCTGTGTCGTACAATAAATATGTATATACGCGTACAACTTGCATGTCAAAATCGCTGTTGTTGTCACATTTGAACCTCTAGTTGCAGATAACTGTAAATTGTGTATTGTGGTTTACTCGAGCGGCAGACAGCGGAGAAGTGAACTCTCACTCAATTTCCATCACTAAATGTCTATGCTGAATGGCCAATCAGAAAGTGCACACAATTATTCAGACCTTTGTAAATGTGTTGTTATGGTGTTGAAAGTATATAAGGTGGTTCAAAAACAAGTTATAGGCATTTTTTTAGGTTTAGGAAATATATATTTAAGTGGTGTTTCTAAAAGGATATCGGAAGGGAACAAATTTTGTCAGCCATTATTAAACGATATATTGTAACAAGAGGTGAACATATCCTTCCAGTTTAGATTAAACGAGAAATTCGAACGAATATGAACTTTCTAATAACATAGTTTTCAATTTACCACCGGCGAAGTAAATAAAAAGGTTGTTTGATATTTGAATTCTGGGTCATATACTTGTAGATCACGCAATCCCAAAGATAATGATACAAAGTGCTCATATTTAATTGAAAAGGCTATTGAGTGGAATAATGGAAATTCAACAAAGGAACAAGGATGTCATCAACTTTGACAAGTCTGTTTATTAATTTTTCTAGCCGAAAGCATTGCACGATAGAAGAACTCACTATCAAACTTCTAATTAAATTGGGTATTCTAAAGTTTTCCCTACACATCCATTTTTTCTGTATAGTAGCAGATCAAAGAGGGGTTGGGGAGGAAATCATATTCATGAAAACTTAGTCCTCTCTGCAAAAATGGTATGAATTGTCTTTCTTTAATTTCTGTATATAGAAACATCAGTTATATTTCCTAGGATTATATGATTTCTTGAAGCTTCAACTTTAACTTTATCTTTAAATGATTCCGTTGGAGACTCAAACTGGAGTAATGTTATTTTTCTGGCATCAGAATACTTCATTTTACTATTTAGCACGAATCTTTAATTGTAGGAATGACCATAGAGGAACTCAAATAGTAATACGCAGCTACCGTATCCGAGACGTTTAACATCCGTATGCAGGTTTCTAATCACTCCAGCCAATCTCGCTTTCGGTTTCGCAATATTTTTTACAAACATTCGGTGATCATTAACACGACCAACTCATTAAGTGCAAAAAGCTAATTTAGCTAATTACTATAACATTCTCACAGCAACATGCTTTTGTTCAAACCATTAGTTTAATATTTAGATATGCATGTAGGAGAGAATTATCAAGCATTTCTGTCAACGGCACGAAAACTAAGTTTATTCATAAGCTGTGGTTTATTGCTGACTCTGCTGCTAACTGCCGCATTTTAAGTTGTTTTTAGTTTTTCATTCCGCATTTTATTTGATAAACAGTTATGTGCTTATTTCAACTAATGCGCAAGTAATTTAATGAACAACTTGTTCCAACCCTCAAATAAATACAAATTTTCGTTGAAACTGTACTAGCATTAAAATATTAACATTCTGATTCGCAAGTGGTTAATTGTTGTAACTAAATAACTGTATAGTATAAAAAATATTGTTTTGTTGGTGTGTTTACACTATACTCACCGCAGACAGACACGTTCTTCATCATCCGTATTCATTTTTAATTGAGTGGCAATTTATTTCGACAGTTAACTGCACTTGTCACACGTTGATAACTGTATATGTAAAGTAATTCAGGTTCACCGTTATTTTGGCTTTCAGCAATGCGTTGAACAAATATCGATATAATCATTTTAACTGTCACGTGCCGAACTGTAAATAAAGCAGTGTTTAGTTATTTTAAATAAATTTTTATTTCTTTAAATTGTATCTGAATCGATTGCTTTTTGAGCAAAAACAACTACATACATAGCTTTACTAAATTGTGAGATTTATAATGAAAGAAGAATAAACTTTAATAAACATTGTTTGTTGTAATAGGTTATTTGAAAATATCTTGGAAACTCATATTTATTTCAAATTAATTTCAAAGCCTTTATGCAAATGGTTCTTGAGTTTTATCGTTTCTGACCTTTGGTAGTTTTAAAAAAAGCAGCTTCATGTGTTAATAAAAAACTTAAAGAAATGTTCATGACACGACAAATGACTTGATATATGTTGTCGAGTGACTTTTATTATAATCCGCATTTATTTGTGGATATCGCATCATGTTAGCATAACAAATATTGAACGAAGCCTGTCCAATACTGGCTGTTTGTCGAAGCAATTGACAATGAAATGAGCGTTTTTCAAATATCGTTCCTGAATACTAGGCAAATTAAGTTTCTGTAAAAAGATTGAATACCCATAGTCTTTCAACACTCCTGAAAAATTGCTTCAAATCGTCAAAGGATTATAGGCATTTGTCCTCAGGAACTCTTCCTCTCTTATCATGTCGTTAGAGAGTGGTCGATGGAAATAAATTTAGTAGCCTTGAAGGGGTAACCGTGAATTAAATAGTCGATTTCGAAGCATACTACATATGTATGCTCTAATCTGTATATTCCTATAATGGCTAAATTCTAATTTTATTTTTATTTAAAAATGAACAGTAGAGTGATTCAAAAAAAAAAATTTTTTTTTTTAGTTTGGTACTCGGAAAAATAGGTTCCTAGACACCTCTAAGAAAGCCTCTCCAAACATGAGTTTTGAATTGTAACGGGAAGGTCCTCCTACATACAGTTTTCTATTTTTTCTTATTATCAGATAGAAAAATTTATATCTCGCTTCCAACTACTTGAAAAAATATCTTGTTCCTTAGATTTTGTAGGAAATTGAATGCTCTACAAAAAAGATCTACTATGATTTTTTCGTAAACCCAAACGTTCGATTATTTTTGGGAAATTTTTTTATTTCTTAAGAATTTTATAACTCAATGAAAAAAAATTATTATGATTAATGAAACTCACAGTTTTGTAGGAAATTTACTGCTCTATAAAATGGTCTCATATAATTTTTCGATTAAGTTAAGTGTTTACGAGATATTCATCGTCAAACTTCAATGCATATTAAGGTGGATCAAAAAAAAATTTTTTTTTTGTTTGGTACAATGAAAAATAGATCCTAGACACCTCTAAGAAAGCCTATAAGTTTCATCATTCATAATAAATTTTTTTCATTGAGTTATAAAATTCATAAGAAATAAAAAATTTTCCCAAAATAATCAAATTTTAACTGTTAGTATCTTTTAAACGTTTGGGCTCAAATCATAATAGACCTTTTTTGTAGAGCATTCAATTTCCGACAAAATCTAAGAAACAAGACATTTTTTCAAGTAGTTGGAAGCGAGATATAAATTTTTCTATCTGATAATAAGAAAAAATAGAAAACTGTATGTAGGAGGACCTTCCCGTTACAATTCAAAACTCAAGTTTGGAGAGGCTTTCTTAGAGGTGTCTAGGAACCCATTTTTCTGAGTACCAAACGAAAAACAAAAATTTTTTTGAATCACTCTAATGAACAGCCTTTTTAATTAAGAGATCTAGGAAGTCGAATGCATCTAATTTCCCCATACTCCTGTAGAACACCCAAATGTGATCCAGTAATACGAACCTAGACTTCGTTCTGTACGCACGTCCTTATTCTCGATACTCTCTATTATTCTCGAAATCGCAACTGATGTTTTGTGTTGCAAGAAGTTAATAATGGAAAATATTTGTTATAGATTCGCAACAAAATAGTATGTATTTAATTTTATTAATAAAAATATTAATTTATTGACCATCATATTGGGGAGGATGGGGAGAAAGTTTCAGTTTATATGATAAGTAGAAACCCTGTAGTTTAGTAAAATAATTAATTTATAACACACGACCTTCCCCGAAACTAGTATAACAAAAATACTAAATTCTAAAAAATTAAAAAATATTTTTTCGTTTTATTGGAATTTTTTGATATTTTATTGATAGTTATGGTATTTTTTTGTTTATTTTTCGGAAAAATAATAAAATATCAATAAAACGAAAAAATATTTTTTCATTCTTTAGAAATTAGTGTTTTTGTTGTAGTTTCGGGAAAGGTCGAGTGTTATAAATTAATTATTTTACTAAACTACAGGGTTTCTACTTATCATATTAACTTAAACTTTCTCCCCATCCTCCCCAATATGATGGTCACTTGCAGAAATTAAAATGAAAATTTTAGAATATGTTATATTCATAACAGTGTATTTTTCCGAATAAAATAGATACAATTGGGCGAAAACTGGACCCACTCCCCACTCCATATGATTGGTGATTGCCTTTAAAAAGATATTAACTATAAGGCCTATAATAGAAGTATCTCCTTCTGAAAGGTATTATTGCTACGGTGCAGACCAAGTTAACATTTTTTCTTAATTTTTACAGGCTAAATTCTCTAGTCTTTCTAATTGTTTTCTATTGTCCTAATTGACGCTGGTTATACATTAACGTATTACATATAAATGTTCTTTACATAATTTTCACCTTTCTATCAAATGTTTTGCTTTTGATTTTTCAATGCGTTCACCTGTAAATGTTTGAACTTTTAACAACTTCTTTGCAACCGTCGCGACACATCTAATATTTATAGCAAATATTTAGTCTGCCCCCGAAGCACTCGAGTGAAGACGAAAACAGATATGGTAAAGAAAAATAAGGAAATAAACAAATAAACGAATGAGCACTACAGACCAGCTACCAGCTCGAGAAGAAAGGAGACATTGTGCCTGGTGAACTGTTACCAATGTCATACGGCACTTCACCGACATGGGCTTTAATGCGCCATATTTTCATCGTGTTATTAGAATTTAAGTGACATCTCAAGGCGCTAATTTCAAAGAAAAAACAACTTTAATGGCAATACTTGTAGTTGGAACCCTAGTCAGTGGCACTACGTAGCGTATAAGTAACTTTTTGCTGGAAACTCGATCAGGCGTATAACGAATTGCGTGCTCACGAGCGGAAGCAGGCAGAAAATGAAGTGGTAAATGCGAAAATAAAAATGTAAATGGAGGAGAAAATGAACTGCAGTAAAATAAGAAACTGTGCGAGCAAAGAAATTCCAAGTTGACAATGATTTACATGCGACCTGTTGCATTGTGCCACTAGTTGGCGCACGTACTGATATGCAGTATGTAATACAAGTATATATATTTACATATTTACGACAACTTATGAATGTGCATGTCCAGTTGGGTTAGCAAAGAGTTCGCCGAGACAGCGCCTATATTTATAATTTACTTTTTAAGATTGTGGCTTGGCAGTTGTTGCTGTTGTGGGCACGCCGGGTCAGTTGAATTTTGCCTGCCAAGTGACCCGGCCATATACCGCTAGGCGGTTGTATGTGTGAATAGCCACAATCGCAAACTTTTGTGAGTATTTGTATGTTTATATTTATTCAAAACTTAAGCAATTTTGTATAAACTACATATTTCTGTTAAATTTGTTCCTGAATAATTTGGTGCATAATAAGACTTGTAAATGTTCAAATGAAGTTACAGCATTTCTCAAAGGAAATAAAAAACAAAATTAAGAGCCAGTACAATACGGTATTTTTTATTAATTATGCAAAATTAATTAAAGGTAAAGAAAATAAGTTTTCGAATAATGACGTTTTGTAGGCGTGATAGTGGACCGAT
Organism: Bactrocera tryoni; assembly: GCF_016617805.1. Classification (NCBI taxonomy): domain Eukaryota; kingdom Metazoa; phylum Arthropoda; class Insecta; order Diptera; family Tephritidae; genus Bactrocera; species Bactrocera tryoni. The sequence continues at coordinate 43,686,771 of NC_052503.1, forward strand.
TACGCCCTTGCACGAACTCGTACTCCAAGGAGCACGTGTATCAAACTTAATTAGAATCGTCATTTTTTACTGAAGTTCCAGCTTTCATCGACGGACGGACAAACATTTACATATACATAACTCTACATACACATAAATATAAGGCGAATAGTTTTAGGTGTTACAAACAACCGTTAATTGAACAAAAGTATTATACTCTGTAGCTGACGGGTTTTTCAATAAAAGTGCTACGGAAGTATCAACTTACACATTCACACATGTGGAAATTTCCATAGCTAAGTTTGCTGGGTATTGAATATTTTTATTTAAAGCTATATTGAAAATATATACGTGGCATAAAACTTTCCCAGGCGAATATACTCTGAGGAAGCCTAGGACCTTCTGAACAGTCGGAGAGATGAGCCACCGTTTTCTGTATATCACAATGCGTGATCTACACCGACTATCTTAAGGAGGACGAAACGCTCATAGCCGCCGCATCCAATTTGACACTAGTCCAATTGGAATAAGAGCTGCTTCCACATTTAGCATATTCTCCAGAATTGCCCCCGTTAGTCTCTTTTCATTTTCAAACTTGAAAAAGGAGCTCGCCAGCGAATATTTGAATCAAATATTGAGGTTATCGCTACCACGGAGGCTTCTTTTAAGTTATATACTCTATCCATATTCCATATATAACATGTGCTTACATACATATTACGTCATATACATATATATACCACAACAATTTTGTAGCAAATGTATCTAACATGTTTTTTAAAACCGCATGCTATATGCGTATGTAGCTATATATGCACATACAATTCTTTTTACATGCACGCTTTCCTCTGTCATTTTAAAGCTAATTTGAAATCATGCAATAATTCATGCGAGAGTGTAATCGCCTTAAAACGGATACTTGATTGTGTGGAAAATAGGTTAAAGTGATAGATTACCATATGTCGGCAAAATTTTGAAGTGAAAGAGAAAAGTGCACAATTAAAATGAGTAGAGGTCTAAGCTCGTTGAACTGCGTTGACTGACGATGCGTTGTGGAAAGTCTAACTGACAAGTGAATTACCATAAATTATTATGTTGAACGCATGCAAGTTAACGGTATGTAATTAGTATTGGCAATAAGGTAGGACTAAGCTTGGGTGTATACGAACATTTTATACTCTCACAATTTGAAAGTTCAAATTTAGAGAAAAAATTCCAGTGTTTCATAAGTTTATATTACAAATATTTCGATATAATGACTTATGCTCAGAGCATATCAAAATTATGGAGAAAACACTCTTCAAACCTGCTGAATGATAACATAACAGAATGGTAAGAATGGTGGCATAACACCAGGAGATGGGGAATCCGATTCCCCAATCGATGACGATGTAGCAGACGTTCCACTGCCCGACCACGAAGAAGTTCGAATAGCAATTACCTGTTTGAAAAACAACAAATGGTCGGAATAAAGCAGATTTCAGACAATGCACCTTCCTTTCTTCCTTAATCGAGCAGGTACAATATTTTCTAAGACTGTACATGCTGGCGTATGCCGATGATATTGATATCATTGGCCTCAACATCCGCGCCGTTAGTTCTGCTTTCTCCATAATCTATAAGAAAGCAAAGCAAATTGGTCTGGCAGTGAACGATGGCAAGAAGCAATATCTCCTGTTGACTTAACTACCACGTCATTGTTGAAAGTAATAACAATGTCAGCCTCGAAATCCAACGCAGAATAACTCTTGCCAATAGGTGGTACTTTGGACTGAGTAGGCAACTGAGAAGTAAAGTCTTCTGATATTAATACAAATTTTTAACATCTTTTCCCTAAGACTATAAAAAATTCGCGAAGAGCTCCTACTAAACAGACGATTATATCATGTCAGCGGCGTATACGCAACAATTAGTGTTTAAGAGGTATTTCATCGAATTTTATATGATTGTGGTGCATACTTTTAGGCGCGTGGTAAATAAACCTCACAAAGCAATTAAAATCTGGCATCTTATAAAAAACAAAGTGCATAATTAATTTATTGCTTAACTCTAATTGATAGTAATATCGATGTAATTGCTTGACTGGATATTCTCTTTTTTGCTTATGTTCACATGTGAGTTTATGCAAACATATTGCAGTCATTATTCCAGTTCGTGCTACAGTTTAACTTTTTCATATTTGCCACAGTTTGTTTAATAACTCATTATTGCAAGGTATATGTTATTCGCGTACGTATATTATATGTACATATGTATATAAATACAAATATATATTAACAAATGTATGTATTTACGCTGATTGTATTTCTTTTGGCACAAACATTAAATTTTTATAACATTTTGCTAGAAAATTAATTACGTTATCTATTATGAATTAGCAACATCACAAGTGCCACTGCTTATATGCACAATACAATGTTTTTTATGCCTGTAAGTACATTGTACGTATGTATGTGCATTTACAAGAGCAATTGTTTGCCTACTCAAAAGTGTACAATTTTAATTTCAGCAATGCTAACTAACCAACCGAGAGCACTGCAGCTACCACGAACTGGCGAACTGCATTCACAAACGTCTGCCAAACTAGTTTTTATTCTGCAATAAGTTTGAGTTTTTGTTTCGTTTTGGCCACTACTCGATTACTGAGTTAAAATTTCAATTTCGATTGACTTTAACAGACACCCAACTTCATTTTTCGCGCTTTAATTCAACAAAGAGCCTTTGTTGGGGACAAGTAGTCTGTTGGTCGTGAGTTTAAATACTCAAGTGAATATGAAATACCTTTTGTGGCGATTCTTAACTTATGAACCGATGTCAATATATTAAAAAAAAATGTTCTTCCGTTAATTTCTAAAAAAGTTGCAAGACTCAAAAAGATATTTATACTTTGTTAATTGTAGAAATATGCAATTCATTATTCTTCAAAAACTCGCAGACTAAGCTTATTACAAATTCTTCACACTCGAAGTGTTCATAATTAAATTTTTTAAACATTAAATATATGTATGTATGTTAGTTTTAAAGTTGAAAGTACACCTACTGTGTAACTTAAAAAATACCGCTTTTTTATATCTCGGCAGAGTCTTATAAAATTTTAAATCGATATCTTAAATCATTTTTGAGTTACAGCTTCTAAAATGTAAGCGCTTAGTACAATTTAATTTATCTCATAAAAAAATTGCAAAAAATTAGAAAAATTTTATTTTTGTGTGATAAAACGACGCCATTTTGTGAATCTTTGATTTTTTTCGACCACACCTCATTTTATGGACAAAGTAGAGGATTTCTTTTTAGGTTTCATTCACTGGGCAAACGGAAATCTCTACAGCAGTGGAGACCTTTTTTATAACGCCGTGGGAGTTCACGTGTACAGGTAAATTGAAAAATATTTAATTTATTTCTTCAAACATTTTACAGTTGTTCTTGAAATACGTATAAACCCTTAAAATTTTAAAATTATTTAAATTTAATTTCAATATGCGCGCGTATTTTGTCAGTAGATATCGTTGCAGTCGTATACATATCTCCAGTGGTACCAATAACATTTTGTCATACCGTAAATTTGGGGAAGTTGAAAAAAAGTTACAGCTGTTCAAAATGTGTGAAAATAATGAAGAAACTCGCTATATTTTGGAATTTTTTTATAAAAAATGAAATTTGTGAAGTTTACGGAGACGATGCACAACAGTGGTTCGCGAGCTTCCTTTCTGGAATGTTCGAAATTTCCATTTATACTGATGGAATAAAATCTTTTGCGGAAAAATGGCAAAAATTGGTCGGCCAAAATGGTACGTATCTGTTTAGTTTTTTATTATTATAAATAAAAAAAACAATAAGTTGAAGTTTGATTAGAAATACGAAAAGACTTTTTCGACTACCAATATTTTTTTCTCCTTAAACATTTTGCTTGCAATATTACCGTTTTTCAATATTGCATTACACCTTTATTTTCTGGTTTTGCCATTTTAAATATTCCTCCAAAAAAAATAACAGCAAAAATGGTAAATTGTTAATAATTTGAATGTTGGTGGAGTACAAATTATCAGATATTCATGGTGTTTAAACTAGAAGCAATTTATGTAGGTATGTATGTGTACTATATTTATAATGGCGCTTAAAGTAATTAGCAAATTTTTATATAAGGTATATTATAGAATAATGACCCGATTAGCATTATGAAACATTGTTAGTAGAAAAGATGCTCGGAAACTTTCATTGAGATACCTCGCATCTTGCCAAATATATCAGTCACAAAAGCAACCCCATGCTTAAAAATTCTCATATTAGGTACATGGGGTGTAGGTGATCAATAAAGTCAAAGATGCACTGTTTTTAGAAAGAGACGCTTTCTTCTTCTTAATTGGCGTAGACACCGCTTACGCGATTATAGCCGAGTTAACAACAGCGCTCCAGTCGTTTCTTCTTTTCGCTACGTGGCGCCAATTGGATATTCCAAGCGAAACCAGGTCCTTCTCCACTTGGTCCTTCCAACGGAGTGGAGGTCTTCCTCTTCCTCTGCTTCCCCCGGCGGGTACTGCGTCGAATACTTTCAGAGGGGGAGTGTTTTCGTCCATCCGGACAACATGACCTAGCCAGCGTAGCCGCTGTCTTTTAATTCGCTTAACTATGTCAATGTCGTCGTATATCTCGTACAGCTCATCGTTGCATCGAATGCGATATTCGCCGTGGCCAACGCGCAAAGGACCATAAATCTTTCGCAGAACTTTTCTCTCGAAAACTCGCAACGTTGACTCATCCATTGTTGACATCGTCCAAGACTATTTACCATATAGCAGGATGGGAATTATGAGTGACTTATAGAGTGTGGTTTTTGTTTGTTGAGAGAGAACTTTGCTTCTCAATTGCCTTCTCTGTCCGAAGTAGCACCTGTTGGCAAGAGTTATCCTGCGTTGGATTTCTAGGCTGACATTGTTGGTGGTGTTTACGCTGGTTCCAAGATAGACGAAATTATCTACAACTTCAAAGTTATGACTGTCAACAGGGACGTGAGTGCCAAGTCGCGAGCGCGGCGACTGTTTGTGTGATGACAGGAGATATTTCGTCTTGCCCTCGTTCACTGCCAGACCCATTTCTTTTGCTTTTTTGTCCAGCCTGGAGAAAGCAGAACTAATGGCGCGGGTGTTGACGCCGATGATATCAATGTCAGACGCTTTCTAGTTTCACTAAAACCGCATAGTGGCCAATAAAGCCATATTATTGTTAGAAAAAGATTTTTTCAGTAATCGGCTGTAAGGTCAAGATATACGGTATCTGGGTGATTTAAACGTTATGATCCGATTTCATTAATTTTAGGCGTAAGATGGCATGCTCTTTATACAAAGTTTGTTGATAAATATTCTTTGGTATTTGGTTTCTGCACTGTACATAAAGTGAAAGAATCTGAATTAAAATCGTGATTCAAATGACATGGTTTTATTCAGTTTTGCCTAATAATACAATGCAATGGACTAATCTCAAAGTAATATTTTGCGCCGAATTGAAAATCAATCCTGTCTTCCCTCAGTTAGATAAGTCTCTCCCCAGTTGTGGTGATTCCCTATTGTAACGTTGAGAATGTTACCGGACGCCAGCTTTAGAAGCTGTATGATTGTCCAGCATTTGTGAGGTTAAGACTCAAAAACTGTTAGATATGCCAGGAATGACTTACAAACAAAATTATTATACTTCAAAGAAAAATGTTGCGCGAGTATAAAAGAATTCAATACTTAAAATATGCCATTCAATACTTATTAAATATACTAATATCATTTGAGTTTGCCAGACATTTGTATAGTAAAATTAGCACACATTAGTACAAATGATCTTAATATAGAAGACTTTGTATCTGCTAAGTGTATGCGTCAATACTAAAATTTTTAATGTAATTTGCTTTGATTGCTGAATCTTCCTATTAATACAGAAGTAAACAATGCAATAATTGCATTGACGTGGACGTGGGTATGTGCACACTTAAATTGGAGATCGGATAATAATTCCTTTTTATTTCAAAAATATATAAAGCGATTTCTATATAAATTGGTGTGAAAAACGGCACAAACATTCACTAGTCACAGAGCTGTAATACAAGCCCTGAGCTGCCAGACAATGCACCCAAGAATATGTAGTCAAGGAGTGTACGAACCCCTTAAACGGTAGCAGCAAGCTATATAGATATCTGACTTGTTTGAGTACCGCGTAACAGAATAATCGCTGGAAACTGCACAGCCGATGAGCTTGCTTTGAAAGTTGCCCTAAATCCAATTTTTTCAGGTAGGCAAAGATTCTGTACCCCGCTGTTTAAATGCGCTCTAGCGTTGGATTTATGAACGCCCTGTGCAGGGGCTAAGCGTTGGTCAACAATAAAAATTTGTGGAGCTGCGATATCCCTATACTTTCTTTTAACAAGATTTACCTTACTAGCCGGCAAGGTGCTGACTGGATACTATGACACTATGTATGGAAGAAGGTGATATGGAATCATCTCAACACTTTCTTCTCAACTGTCTAGTTTTTGTTGGACTAAGGTTGAAACTTAAGGTTAAATTAGCTAGGTTAATCTGGGAGACCAGTAAGCCACGCATACACCAGTTTAGTCTTTTGCTATACCAGATGGAGTTTAGTTCCTAGGTTCAAGAAAATTAGTCATCCTTTAGGATGATTGCGCTTAACGCGAATTTCAACAGACCCTGCGACATCACTCTCGATACCTCCTCCAGTCTAATCTTAGGAGAAGTGCACAAGTAATGCTCCAGTATTTCTCTGGTGCCCTGCTCCAGGCATTTCCTGCAGTCTTCTCGATCTGTTAGCCCCATCCTGCGGGCGTGTGTCGCCACCAGAGCGTGACCAGTTAGTATTCTCATTATGTTCCTACGGTCTCTTTGAGTTCCAATGGGAGTTTTGTGTACCGTTATGCGCATGACTTCTGCAGTTTTGCACCCAGATTTTCTTTACCATGCTTCTATCGAGATCGATTGCATAGACAACACATGGGGTTTCTAATGTTTCTCACGTTTTCGGATGTTAGCCGCACACCATTTTTAGCAATCTCGTCCACTATTTCGTGGCCATCGATACCTTTGTGGCCTGGCACTCAGTAGAAATGAAGTTGCTTACTTTTGGCAACGCTATCTACTGTTGCTCTGCTTCCCAAGACACTTTTGCCAATATGCGACACTAGGTTACTGCTTGACTCTAGAAGTGTTGCAGGTGAGGCCAGCTTCGCTGCTTTTGCAATAGCAAAGACCTCAGCTTTAAATATATTGCAATGGTACTGCCATTTAAAAGGTTGCTTTATGCCTAATTTTGGACAGTATATTCCCGCACCAACTCCAAGGTCCAATTTTGAGCCATCCATATAGATGTTTAGAGTGTTACGCGTAGCTAACATACCTTTACTCCGGCCATATTTTTCTATGTTTACTTAGAACTTTATTTCCCAGTTGAAAAGTGGGGTCATGTAGTCAGTGTTTGCCAGGCGCCATTACCTACCGAGCTATGCTCGAAGGTTCTATATGTAAATTCTCATGCAGCCAGAATTCATCCATTCTATTTTGCTGCACAGTTTTCAGCGAAGAGGCCTATAGGTGGCAGGTTTGGTACCAGTTCAAGAACCGCCATTGGAGTTGTTCTTAAAGCTCCCCTTGGATTTTTAACAAACGCTGTGTAGCACCAGTAGATGAGAGAAGGAGAGAGCCCCCAGAATGTGCCGAGCATTGCTAGCCTTTCTCATTCTTTTGTTCACATTGTGCTTCTACAGCAGTTTGCTGTCCAACACTACCCCAAGATATTTGGCGGGGTCCTTGAGAGAGAGTTGTGTCACAATTATCGAAAGGAACCTCCACATAGGAAGTTTGTGAAACTTAAGGTAGCCATAATTTCGATGAGCCCGGCGAGGTAACTGTAATGTGTGATAATAATTCGCGACATTGGACACCTCCACAATTTCCCGTGAGCTTTCCCACTCTCTCAAAGACGATACTTGTTTAAGCTTGCGATATAGATACATTTTATGCAAGTTAGATTTTACGGATTACGTCAATTGCCGACTACATTGCCTCCAAATTTTATTTTTATCAAATTTGTACTGATAACATTGGAATATTTTAAATTTTCCTAAACTTTTATTAGTTAAAAAATAGGTAATGCTTTGGACAAATATTTTATGAATTGTTAAGATACATTTATTTAATTGAACATTACTTAATATAGTATAATACATACATATGTATATGAGAACACGCCTGTCAATTATTCTAAACGCAATTTTCTCTAAAGTCCATCAGCGATTTTCACTATATTATTTTTAACTGCTCCATCGAATGGCAACAAAACGCTCATTAATGCGGCTAATTTAGCAAAACTGCTCTTGCGGTATCTGCTACTCCCAGTCTACACCGGCTACAGCTTGTCATATGCCAATGGCATAGTCTTAGCCGATAGCTTGCTTAACGAGCAATGGTAATATTTATTGTGCCACCAACAACAAATATCAACAATAACAACAAAAATATAAATACCATTATGGCATCAAAGTTGTGCGGCAAGTACGCACCCAGTAAACCGGTAATTTATTACTCTTAGCCACTATTTGCCGCATAACGGTACTCCATTACTTGCTACAAAACTTAAAACCTTAAACCGCCGCAGTGGCAATTGAAATTTGTTCACCGTATGCGGTTAGCAACCGCTTTTTAGTTGACACTAATGGTGTCAAATTAGTTCTACACTTAATTCAACGTCTGCCACTAACCCCTGTCGACACTCGCCTTTTGTCGCTCGCCACTGGCAACTCGACGCTTAGCGTTATTGTCGCTGTTTGCTTTAAGTTTAATGAGTGGATTATGACGCTTTAAATTATAATTAATAAACCGCTACTATTATACATTTCCCGTTTAACCAATTCTTTTATGAGCTTTGTTGTCAGAGCTCCCAGGCGATTAGCTCGCGCGCTCTATACGCAAAAGGAGGATTCGGTTTAAATGGCATAACT
>NC_052503.1:43695836-43830836 GCF_016617805.1 Bactrocera tryoni
AAGTATGAACAGCCCTTTTAAGTAAAGGATCTAGGAAGTCTAATGCATCTAATTTCCGCATACTCCTGTAGAACACCCAGACGTACCTTTATGAAACCTAGGGAACAGTTTTTGAGTATGTGGCATATTAGTAGTATGTGGGATGAGCAAATATAAATAAATCCGGTCGATACTACCCCCTACTCAAATATATACCATAAAAAATGCTCGGTTGCACCCGAACTTAGTCCTTCCTTAATTGTTTTATTTCAATATATTGCAATATTATATTCAATCATGCATTTTTATTCATTTGCATTCATAAAATCACTTTAAATAATTTTGTCGGGTTTTTGAGGCCAAATGCTCTTATATGCATCGTTGAAGATGGAGAAGACGTTCTATTGCCCGACCATGAATAAGTTCGAATAGCAATTACGCGTCTGAAGAACAACAAAACGCAGGGTTCGGTGGATTACTAATCGAACTATGTGTTGAAATAATAAGAAAATCTTTGACATAGTTGGAGGAAAACAGTTACCAATACTACCGAGAAAAAGAAAAAAAGTGGTAACATCAGTTTTATAATATAATCTATACATTAGTTGGAATCGCCGATATCGCGTTACTATAGCATATAGCTACAATCTTCGAACATATTGTTCAGATGGGAACAATAGCCATTCAAATTGACCTATCCAAATCAAGATAAAGATCTTTAAAAAATATCAATTATAAGGCCTATAATAAAAGTACTTGTGAAAGGTACGGTGCAGTCGAAGTTAACTTTTTTTCTTAACTTTTACAGTTTTTTATCTACTCAGAAAGGCTTAATTTCTAGTTCTTCTAATTGTTTTCTATTATCCTAATTGGTGCTGGCTATACATTACGTATAACATATAAAATTTCTTTTAATAATTTTCACCTTTTTATCAAATGTTGTGCCTTTGATTTTTCCATGCGTTCACCACTAAATGTTTGATCTTATGACAACTTATTTGTAGCAGTCGCGCATATCTAATATTTATAGCAAATACATATTTAGTCTACCCCCGAAGCACTCGACTGAAGACAAAAACAGATACGGCAAAGAAAAATAAGGAAATAAACAAATAAGCGAATGAGCACTACAGACCAGCTACCAGCTACTAAAATCGAGAAGGAAGGAGACATCGTGCCTGGCGGACTGTTAGCAATGTCATACGGCACTTCACCGGCGTGGGCTTTATTGTGCTATATTTTCATCGTGTTATCAGAATTTAAGTGACATCTCAAGGCGCTAATTTCAAAGAGAAATCAACTTTAAAGGCAATATGTGTAGTTGCAGCGCTAGTCAGCACTACGTTGCGTATAAGTAACTTTTTGCTGGAAACTCGATCAGGCGTATAACGATTTGCGTGCTCACGAGCGGAAGCAGGCAGAAAATGAAGTGGTAAATGCGAAAATAAAAATGTAAATGGAGGAGAAAATGAACTGCAGTAAAATAAGAAACTGTGCGAGCAAAGAAATTCCAAGCTGACAATGATTTACATGCGACCTGTTGCATTGTGTCACTACATAGTTGGCGCAAGTACTGATATATGTATGTAATACGAGTATATATATGTACATATTTACGACAACTTATGATAGCGCATGTCCAGTTGGGTTAGCAAGAAGCTCGCCAAGGCAGCGCCTGTATTTATAACTTACTTTTTGCTGTTTAGCTTGTGGCTTGGTTGTTGTTGCTGTTGTGAGCACGCCTGGTCGGTTGAATTTTGCCTGCTAAGTGACCCGGCAATATGCTGCTATGCGGTTGTATGTATGAATAGCCGCAATCGCAAACTTTTGTGAGTATTTTTATGTTTACATTTATTCAGGACTTATGTAATTTCGTATACACTGCATATTTCTGTTAAATTTATTCCTGAATAATTTGGTGCATAATAAGACTTGTAAATGTTCAGATGAAGTTACAGCATTTCTCAAAAGAAATCAAAAATAAAATTAAAAGCCAATAGAAAATAATATTTTTATTCATTATGAAGAATTACTTAAGGGTAAAGAAAATACGTTTTCGAATAATGACGTTTTGTAGGCGTGGCAGTGATACGATTACGCCCATGCACAAACTCGTACTCCAAGGATCACGTGTATCAAGCTTCAGTAGAATCGAAATTTTTTACTGAAGTTCCAGCTTGCATCGACGGACGAACAAAGATGCGGATTTCAATCCATCTCGTCATTCAGATAATTTATATACACATAACTCTACATATGTATGTATGTATAAAACGAATAGTTTTAGGTGTTACAAACAAACGTTAATTGAACAAAAGTATTATACTCTGTAGCTGACAGGCTTTTCAATAAAAGTGCTACGGAAGTATCTATGTACGCATGTATAGAACTCGATTTCCTTTGCATGGCCACCATGGGCACGCTTGCAGAAGTCTAGACGCTCAAGCCAATTTTCGACGGTTTTCTAGCATAAATCGGCTGATACTCCTGAAATTTCATGGTCGATATTCGTACGAAGTTCATCAATCGTCGCTGGTTTGTTGGCATAGACCATAGACTTCACGTAGATAAACAGGAAATAGTCTAACGGCGTCAAATCGTACGACCGAGGCGGAAAATTGATTGGGTCATTTTCTAAAATAACACGTTCCTCACACTTGGTTTTTAAAAATCGATTATGCCATTCGCTGGGTGGCTCATGGCGCTGTCATGTTGGAACTGCATATTGTCCAAGTCCATATTATCCAGTTCGAGCCACATATATTCGGTTGTCGTTGAGGACTATCGATTCCCATTCACAGTAACGTACCGGTCATGATCATCATCACAGAGATGACCAATACTAGAGAACGACGTGTGAGGGACTTTGTTGGGTCTTCCTCAATTCTCGACACTATGGGCAGTTCTTTGTCTCACTGTCACGAGAACACTTTGTACTGTACTTGTGGGTTCAAATTTTTCCACTAAACGCTAAACAATTGTTGATCTGACAGGATGATTATGACGACCATAAATTTAACATAGCGCTCTTAAAGTAATGAAAAGTTGAAGTGGCGCTATAATCAGTGTATCACCTTCGAAGGCAACTATGATGAATGAAAAAAAAGCATTTTGCCAAAAATGACATTTTGATATGGTAGGTCGGGGACTTTTCAATTGACCTGTTAAATCTCTTTGGGTTATATGTAAATTGTTAAAGTAAAAATTAGTTTGACATAGGAGTATTTTAATTACAATACATGTATTGCTGGTCTCATTAGAAGAGTACTCTTCAGTAAATTTCAATTTTTTTTGATACAATACCCTTAAGCAGCAGATCACATATACGTGGACATCTTACGAGTACTCATTTAATACTTATGAGCAGAAAGTTTTTTTCGGTGTGTTACTATTCTTTTGTTGTTGTCTGGTTTATTTTGACGGTCATTGTTCTTTTCTTTACGGCTCAGACGTCTTAGGGATAAGTATATGAGTAATGTTGAGCGGGTCAAGAAACGAGGTTTGCATAAATTACCCAAACTTTCGGCGAATGTTTCTCATTTATAAAACATACGTACACACATACATGTATATCTGGTATGGAAGTTACAAATTCACACATGTGGAAATTTCCATAGCTATGTTTGCTGAGACTTGAACACTTGCTTCAAACTCAAGACATTATTTGTAAAGTATTTTGATTTTTCACCATTATATATACATATATAGTCATTGGAAGAAGCAGTCGACAGTATTTATTAGTTTTAAACTGATATTTAATACATTTAATTCAATTATAGAAATTTTCGATTATATATTGATACTGCAAAAAATTGATAACTTTATTCGAAGAAAACAGCTAAATGAGATTTATGATTATTTTCTCGCAACAAAGTTGCTAAGGAGAGTATTATAGTTTTGTTCACATAACGGTTATTTGTAAGTCCTAAAACTAAAAGAGTCAGATATAGGGTTATATATACCAAAGTGATCAGGGTGACGAGTAGAGTTGGAATCCGGATGTCTGTCTGTCCGTCCGTCCGTTCAAGCTGTAACTTGAGTAAGAATTGAGATATCATGATGAAACTTGGTACACGTATTCCTTGGCTTCATAAGAAGGTTAAGTTCGAAGATGGGCAAAATCGGCCAACTGCCACGCCCACAAAATGGCGGAAACCGAAAACCTATAAAGTGTCATAACTAAGCCATAAATAAAGATCTTAAAGTGAAATTTGGCACAAAGGATCGCATTAGGGAGGGGCATATTTTGGCGTAATTTTTTTGGAAAAATGGGCGTGGCCTCGCCCCCTATTAAGTTTTATGTACATATCTCGGAAACTACTATAGCTATGTCAACCAAACTCTATAGATTCGTTTTCTTCAGGCATTTCCATATACAGTTCAAAAATGGAAGAAATCGGATAATAACCACGCCCCCCTCCCATACAAAGGTTACGTTGAAAATCACTAAAAGTGCGTTAACCGACTAACAAAAAAGTCAGAAACACTAAATTTTACGGAAGAAATTGCAGAAGAAAGCTGCATCCACACTTTTTTTAAAATTGAAAATGGGGGTGGCATCGTCCACTTATGGACCAAATACCATATCTCAGGAACTACTAGACCGATTTCATTGAAATTCGGTATATAATATTTTCTTAACACCCTGATGACATGTACGAAATATGGGTGAAATCGGTTCACAACCACGCCTTCTTCCAATATAACGCTATTTTGAATTCCATCTGATGCCATCTCTATTATATATACATTACGAACCAAAGATGATAGCGGAATAAAACTTTAGACCAATACGGTATTTGAAAAATATGTACATGACGGATAATGAAATCTCGATTATCACTTTATCATGCGAGAGTATAAAATGTTCGGTGACACCCGAACTTAGCCCTTCCTTACTTGTTTTTCTTAGTTTTATGTTTTGGTAATACTCAAATATAGATAGGTTAGATGGTAACTGATGTGATTTTCCATATATAGCCACATTTTCACATTTTCTATTCCGTTATAACTGCCGGTATTTAATATCTTACACTTCCGTTCGATATCATGAGATTGTAAGTAAATTCTAGAAAGTCTCTTTCATCTTTCGAGAGACTGCGTGAGGCTCATGGTAATCTCGATAACTGTCGTTGAAATATTAAAAAACGAGATCTTACCTTACCTATCGTCTTCGAAAGTGCTTTTCTATATATCTATTTAAGAACAACTCTACAAAATTGTAGTCTGAACATGTAGCTGAGAGTGTACACGGAGACCGTGAAGTGTCGATTCGGCGCCGTTGGCAGCAACTCATTCAGGTGTGTGTGGTTTTTGGGCCGGTGGAATCATTAGTCCACATTTCTTCAAATGTGGTGCCGGTGGGAACGTAACCGTCAATGGCGAGCGTTTTCGCGCCATGATAACTGACTATTGGATGCCTGAGATTGAAGCTGCTAATCTCAACGACTTTCTTTTCATCATCACGGCACCACTTTCAATACATCGTATCAATCAATGGATTTGTTCAGAGAAAACTTCGGTAATCAGATAGTTTCACGTTTTGGGGCGGTCGATTGGTCCCCAAGATCGTATGATATCACACCCTCAGATTTTTTCCTGTAGGGATATGTAAATTATACAGACTTTGGAGCATTACGCATGTCATTCGCAAGTTACCAATCGAAATGCTCGAACGAGTCTTCGGGAATTGGACTCAACGGGTGTACCAACTGACACGAAGCCGCGACAAACGTTTCAAAGAGACAATCTTCGAAATTAAATAAGAATGGATATTTTTTCGAGTTATAATAAGTATACTCCAATAAATTTGAAGTTTCTTTGCTTTTTCTTTAAAGTTGGGAACCCCAAAATGGATCATCCTTTATATTAAGTTTTGCTCAAAGTTTATAACACATATATGCAAAGTTCGGAGATCTTATAAAAAACATATGCATGTATATACCATCTCAGTGGTGTAATCTGGGAAGAAATTTTGCGGATCGAGTTACTATAGAATTAAGTCTCATAAAAACTGAGAGATTAAAATCAAGTTTCTGTAAAGAACTTGACAACGCCATTCATAGTTTACGCGATTATAGCCGAGTTAACAACAGCGCGCCAGTCGTTTCTTTTTTCGCTACGTGGCGCCAATTGATATTCCAAGCGTAGCCAGGTCCTTCTCCACTTGGTCCTTCCAACGGAGTGAGGTCTTCCTCTTCCTCTGCTTCCCGGCGGGTACAGCGTCGAATACTTTCAGAGCTGAGTGTTTTCGTCCATCCGGACAACATGACCTCAGCCAGCGTAGCCGCTGTCTTTAATTCGCTGAACTATGTCAATGTCGTCGTATATCTCGTACAGCTCATCGTTCCATCGAATGCGATATTCGCCGTGGCCAACGCGCAAAGGACCATAAATCTTTCGCAGAACTTTTCTCTCTCGAAAACTCGTAACGTCGACTCATCCGTTGCTGTCATCGTCCACGACTCTGCACCATATAGCAGGACGGGGATTATGAGCGACTTATAGAGTTTGGCTTTTGTTCGTCGAGAGAGGACTTTGCTTTCCAATTGTCTACTCAGTCCGAAGAAGAACCTGTTGGCAAGAGCAATCCTGCGTTGATTTCCAGGCTGACATTGTTGGTGGTGTTAATACTGGTTCCTAAATAGACGGAATTATCTACAATTTCAAAGTTATGACTGTCAACAGTGACGTGAGAGCCAAGTCGCGAGTGCGACGACTGTTTGTTTGATGACAGGAGATATTTCGTTTTGCCCTCGTTCACTGCCAGACCCATTTTCTTGCTTCCTTGTCCAGTCTGGAGAAAGCAGAACTAACGGCGCGGGTGTTGAGGCCGATGATATCAATATCATCGGCATACGCCAGCAGCTGTATACTTTATAGAAGATGGTACCTTCTCTCACTTAGTTCCTGCAGCTCGAACTATTTTCTCCAGAAGCAGGTTGAAGAAGTCGCACGAAAAGGAGTCGCCTTGTCTGAAACCTCATTTGGTATCGAACGGCTCGGAGAGGTCCTTCCCGATCCTGACGGAGCTTTTCCGTGCTGCTCAACGTCAGTTTACACAGCCGTATTAGTTTTGCGGGATACCAAATTCAGACATCGCGGCATAAAGGCAGCTCCTTTTCGTGCTGTCGAAAGCAGCTTTGAAATCGACGAAGAGGTGGTGTGTGTCGATTCTCCTTTCACGGTCTTTTTCCAAGATTTGGCGCATGGTGAATATCTGGTCGGTTGTTGATTTTCCAGGTCTGGTAGTTTCACACTGATAAGGTCCAATCAGTTTGGTGACGGTGGGCTTTAATCTTTCACACAATACGCTCGATAGAACCTTATATGTGATGTTGAGGAGGCTTATCCCACGGTAGTTGGCGCAGATTGTGGGTCTCTTTGTGGTTTGGGCAGAGCACACTTAAATTCCAATCGTTAAGTCGCTAACTCCGATAAAAAGTCAGTCTAATGCCCTGCCAGATTCAGCTGGCTCCAGTTCGATCTTTTTGTTCAATAACTTGGAAAGTCACTGCCGGGTGCAATATATGAATCTAATGCTGAGGTTATCGTCACCATGGAGCTTATGTTAAATTATGTACTCTATCAATAATTCCATATATGTATAAACATGCGCCTACATATGTACATGCTGTATGCTATATACCACAATAACTTTGCAGCAAATGTATCTAAGATGTTTTTGTTTTAAACTACATACTACCTGCATATAGCATTTAGGCATACATATATGTACAAACAATTCTTTTTACATGCATGTTTTCCTCTGTCATTTTAAACATAATTTGAAATCATGCAATAATTCATGCGAGAGTGTAGTCGCCTTAAAACGGATACTTGATTGCGTGTAAAATAGGTTAAAGTGATTGATTACCATGTGTCGGCAAAATTTTGAAGTGAATGAGAAAAGTGAACAATTAAAATGGGTAGAGGTCTAAGCTCGTTGAACTACGTTGACTGACGTTGCGTTGGGGAAAGTCTAACTGACAAGTGAATTAACATAAATGATTATGTTGAACGCACGCAAGTTAACGGGATATAATTAGTATTGGTAAGTAAGGAAGGACTAAGCTCGGGTGTAAACGAACATTTTATACTCTCACAAATTGAAGGTTCAAATTAAGGAAATACTTCCAGGTGTTTCATAAGTTTATATTACAAATATTTCGATCTAGTGACTTATGCCCAGATCATATCAAAACTAAGGAGAAAACACTCTTTTAGCCTGCTGAATGGTAGTGAAAGCATAACACCAGGAGATGGTGAATCCGATTCCCCAATCAATGACGATGTAGCAGACGTTCCACTGCCCGACCACGAAGAAGTTTGAATAGCAATTACCTGTTTGAAGAACAACAAATGGTCGGAATAAAGCATGCCTGATGGTTAGACTAAAATTATGTTCTGTCTAATCTACACAAACGGAGACCCACATTCGGCGGCAACTATTGTGGGATAAGTCTCCTTAATATCGCATATAAGGTTCTACCGAGCGAATTGTGTGAAAGATTAAAGCCCACCGTCAACCAACTGATTGGACCTTATCAGTGTGGCTTTAGACCTGGAAAATCAACAACCGACCAGATATTCACCATGCCCCAAATTTTGGAAAAGAACCGTGAAAGGAGAATCGACACACACCACTCCCTCGTCGATTCCAAAGCTGCCTTTGACAGCAGGAAAAGGAGCTGCCTTTATGCTGCGATGACTGAATTTGGTATCCCCGCGAAACTAATACGGCTGTGTAAACTGACGTTGAGCAATAACGAAAACTCCTTCAAGATTGAGAAGGTATGATACCAAACGAGGTTTCAGACAATGCACCTCCCTATCGTGTGACTTCCTAAATCTGCTGCTGGAGAAAATAATTCGAGCTGCAAAACTTAATCGAGCAGGCACAATCTTTTATAAGAGTGTACAGCTGCTGGCGTATGCCGATGATATTGATATCATTGGCCGCAACACCCGCGCCGTTAGTTCTGCTTTCTCCAGACTGGACAAGGAAGCAATGCAAATGGGTCTGGCAGTGAACGATGGCAAGAAGAAATATCTACCGTCGACTTAGCTACCACGTCACTGTTGAAAGTTATAACTTCGAAGTCGTAGATAATTTCGTCTATCATGGAACCAGTACTCGCATTAACAATGTCTCTTGCCAACAGGTGGTACTTTGGACTGAGTAGGCAACTGAGAAGTAAAGTCCTCTCTCGACGAACAAATACCAAAAATGTCGTCTTTATAGAAGCTGATATTAATACAAATTTTCAACATCTTTTCCCTAAGACTATAAAAAATTCGCGAAGAGCTCCTACTAAACAGACGATTATATCATGTCAGCCTCTTAAACACTAATTGTTGCGTATAACAATTAGTGTTTAAGAGGTATTTCATCTAATTTTATATTACTGTGGTGCATACATTTAGGCGCGTGTTAAATAAACGTCACAATTAAAATGAAATCTGGCATCTTATACATCTTATAAAAAGCCATGTGCATAATTAAATTATTGCTTAACTCTAATTGATATTAATATCGAATTAATTGCTTAACTTGGTTTTCTCATTTTGCTTATGTTCACAAGTTAGTTTATTCAATGTATTGCAGTCTTTATTCCAGTTCGTGCTACAGTTTAACTTGCTCATATTTGCCATAGTTTATTTAATAACTCATTATTACAAGGTATATGTTATTCACGTACGTATATTATATGTACATATATAAATATAAATATATATTAAGAAATGTATGTGTTTACGCTGTTTGTTTTTCTGTTCGCGCAAACATTAAATTTTTGTAATATTTTGCTGAAAAATTGATTAGGTTATCTATTATTAATTAGCAACATCACAAGTGCCACTGCATATATGCACAATACAATGTTTTTATGCCTGTATGTGCATTTACAAGAGTAATTATTTGCCTACTCAAAAGTGTATAATTTTAATTTCAGCAATGCTAAATAACCAACCGAGAGCACTGCAGCTACCACGAACTGGCGGACTTCATTAACAAGCGTCTGCCAAACTAGTTTTTATTCTGCAATAATTTATTTAGAGTTTTTGTTTTGTTTTGGTCACTACTCGATTACTAAGTTAAAATTTTGATTGCAGTTGACTTTAAGAGACATGCAACTCCATTATACGCGAGCTAAATCAACAAAGAGCGTTTTTGGCGACAAGTAGTCTGTTTGTTAGTTGAAAAAAATGTTAGATCTAAAACATATTACAGCTGCAGGACTCAAGAAGATATTTATACTTTGTTAATTGTAGATAGAGAGTTTAGTAAAGATTACATATCGTTCTCAAAACCTTGGACCTTAAACTGATTACACATTTTGGACACTCGAAATGTTCGCAATTGAGTTTTGTAAACATTAAATATATGTATAGATATTATGACAAAAAAACACCCCGAAATTGTAATTAAATTCTCCGGGTAGATGATATTTGATAAAAATATTTTACTATGTAAGTTGGTAGGACTGTCCTACTTAAGTCGGCACACCTCAGTAGTAAGTTACGACTTTTACAGTGTATAAAATTATCGAACAAAGAATTTGTATTTCTACCGAAATTTCGCTGGCGAAAATGTTGCAAATGTTTGGAAAAGCTTTTGAAGATACGGTTTTATCAAAAGCACAATCCTAGGAGTGCTAAAGAGGCTTCAAAGACGGCCGAGAGATCGTCAAAGACATGGTTCTGGACGACCTTTGACCTCTACAACTGTTGAAAATGTTAAAAAACTGAAGCATATAGTGCTTAAAACTCGTTAAACAGGTATTAGAGAAACGTCAATAGAGGTGGACATCTCTCGCGAATCTATCCGAATGATTTTGGTGGATATTTTGGGTATGAAATGCGTTTTTGGTCGACTCGTCCCATAAAGCTCAATTTTTTTTTCAAAAAGAGTACCTTTTATGAGTTTATGAGTTTGATATGAAAACAAGTCAAAAATCATCGTAATGGATGCAAAAAACGAGCCGAAACCAAAACAAACGCGTCAAAGGCGCTGAAAAATTAAGGTGATGCTTCCAAAATGTAACCCTTAGTCCATTAAGCTCCATTTATTTATTTTTCAATGCATTTTTCTGTAAATTGCATTTTTCGAATTTGCTTGAGAGATTGTTTGGAGACAAATGATCGAATCACTTTTCAATTTTTTTTGTTCGGTACACAGTTTTCCATGCAATGACTTGTCGGTTTTTTGTAACTCAAAAAAATATTTTATTTTTTTCTTCAAACATTTTGCAGTGTATTCTTGAAAAATGTATCAACGCTTAAATTTTTAACACAGTAGTTTCTTATAATTTCTAAAAATCGCACGTTGGCTCATCGAACACTTCAAATCTGCGCACCGTATGTATTTCTTTGTCGTACAACATTTGGCGTGCAGTATTACAGTTTTTCAATATTACATTTTGCCTTATTTTCTGGTTTTGCCCTTTTTAAATATTCCTCCAAATAAACTATTAACACAAATGGTAAATTTTTAATCATTTTGAATGTTGATGAAGTACAAATTACTAGATGTTCATGGTGGTTAAATGGTTTTAAGCCCAATAATTGAAACTAGAAATAACTTCTGAAGGTATGTGTGTGTACTTATAATGGAGCCAAAGTAATTAAATGTCGGTATTAGTTGACGAAATTTCATGATGGATTTAGTTGGACTCAGTATTGCCAGGTTTTGACCAATTGTTGGTATTAGGAAACATAGTTTGCGGAAAAAGATGCTCGGAAACTTTCAATGAGATACCTCGCATCTTGTCAAATATGTAAGTCATTCCTGTAAAAACAACCGGATGTTTGAAAATCCTTACATTTGGTATATGGGAGGTGTGAAAATTATTAATTTAGTTCAAGGATACCATGATTTTAGAAAGAGACATCTTCTGGTTTTTTACTCTGAAGTAAGTGTGAGCTATCGTCAGTAAGGTCACCATATACGGTACCATTGAACTTGAAAAGTCATGATCCGATTTCGTTAATTTTAGACGTAAGACAACAAGATCCAAAAACACTCTTTGTACAAAGTTTGTTGAGAGATATTCTTTGGTGCTTAATTTCTGAAATAAAAACATTCAATACTTAAAATATGCGATTCTTTCACTAATTATTAAATATACTAATATCATTTGAGTCTTCCAGACATTAGTGTATTATAATAAGCACAGATTAGTACGAATGATCTTAATATAGATTGTTTCGCATTTGCTAAGTGTCTGCCTCAGTGCTAAAATTTGTAATGTATGCGTTGATAGCTGATTCTTCCCATTAATACTGAAATCAACAATGTAATAATTGCATTGACGTAGACGTGGGTATGTGCACACTTAAATTGAAGATTGGTATGAAAATCTGGCGGGCCCGGACTATTGACGCTAATACAAAACGTTTTTTTTTTTCGAAAATACATAAAGTATCTATCTATATAACTAATATGCAAAACCGCAAAAGCACTCATTAGCTACAGAGCTGCATTACTTGCCTTGAGACCGCAGACAGTGCATTCAAGGCTAGTCAAGAAGTGTTCGAACGCTTTAACCGTTAGCAGCAAGCTATATAGTTATCTGACTTTTTTGAGTACTTGGTAATAGCCGAATTGCTGGAAATTGCACAGTCGATGTGCTTACAAGTAGATTGAGATTGGTAGCGTCTTGGTACTCCGCTGCCTTATTGCGCTCTGGCGTTGGATCTATGGACGCCCCGTACAGTTGGCAAGCGCTGGTCAATAATCAAAAACTTGTGCAGCTGCGATATCCCTATACTTCCTTTAAGCATGATTTACCATATCTTGCCGCCATGGTGCTGACTGACATTATCCACTAGACTTACGTTTGGAAGAAGGTGATGTGGAATCATCTAAGCTTTTTTTTTCACAACTGTATAGCTCTTGTTAGACTGAGAATGAATGTTAGGTTAGGCTAGGTGAATCTGGTATGTATAAGCCACGCATAGTTTTGGTCATTTGCGATACCAGATGGAGTTCAGTTGGTAGGTCCAAGAGGAGTATTTTTCCTTTAGGATGCCTGCGCTTAACACGAGTTTCAACAGATTCTGCGGCCTCACTATCGATACCTCCTCCAGTGTATCATAACATAGGAACCCCAGTCTTCTTGATCTGGCGTGTGTCGCCAATAGGCCGTGAGCAGTAAGTTCCTACATTCCCGTCTATCGAGTGCCAATAAGAATTTTGTCTATTTCCGATCTATCATTTGGCACATGACTTCTACAGGTTTGCACCCTGGTAGCTCATTCCATCGAGTTTTGATTTTCTTGACCATGCTTTCATCGAGATCTTAGTATAGACAATGCATGAGTTTCTCAATAGTGATTACGTTTTCGGATGTTAGAAGTACACCATTCGTGGCAATTTCGTCCACTTTTTTATTGCCCTTGATGCCCTTGTGGCCTCGCACCCACCAGAAGTAAAGCTGCCTACATCTGGCAACACTTTCCACTGCTGCCCTAGTTCCTAAGACACTTTTGACCGATATGCATTACGAGGTTACTGCTTTGATTGCAGTTTGGCTGTCTACGTAGAAGTTGACTCTGGAATTGCCTGCGAGCAAAGACTTCAGCTTGAAATATACTGCAGTTCTCCGGCAACTTAAAAGGCCTTATGCCTAATTTTTAATAGTATATTCCCGCACCAACTCCATGATCCATTTTCGAGCCATCCATATACATAGATGTTTAGAGTGTTGCGCGTAGCTAACATACCTTTACTCCAGCCATATTTTTCTATGTTTACTTTGAACTTTCTTTCCCAGTTGAAAAGTGGGGTCATGTAGTCAGTGTTTGCTCAGGCGCCATTATCTACCGAGCTATGCTCGTAAGTTCTATATGTAAATTCTCATTCAGCCAGAATTCGTCCCGTCGATTTTGCTGCACAGTTTTCAGCGAATAGGCCAATAGGTGGCAGGTTTAGTACCAGTTCAAGAACCGCCATTGGAGTTGTTCTTAAAGCTCCCCTTAGCTTTCTAACAAAAGCGGTGTAGCACCCGTACATGAGAGAGGGAGAGAGCCCCCAGCATCTGCCGAGCATTGCAAGCTTTTCTCATTCTTTCGTCAACGTTGTGCTTCCATAACAGTTTGCTGTCCAACACTACCCCAAGATACTTGGCGGGGTCCTTGAGAGAGAGTTGTGTCCCAATTATCGAAAGGAAACTCCAGATATGAATTTTTTGCTTTTTTGTGAACACAAGCAGATCCGTTTTCTCCAGGTTCAACCCCAGTGAAACTCAACGTAGTCATACTTTCAATGAGCCCGGCGAAGTAGCTGTAATGTGTGACAATAATTTGCGACATTAGACTCCTCCACAATCATTTCCCACTAGCTTTCACCCTTTCTTAAAGGCGATACTAGTTTAAGCTTGCGATATAGATACATTTTATGCAAGGTAGATTTTACAGATTACTGCAATTGCCGATTACATTGCCTGCAAAATTTTACTTTTATCAAATTTGTACTGATAACATTGGAATATTTTAAATTTTCCTAAACTTTTAGTAGGTAAAAGATAGGTAAAGCTTTGGATAAATATTTTATGAATTGTTAAGGTATATTTATTTAATTGAACAATACTTAATATAGTAAAATATATACATGAAAACACGCTTTGCAATTATTCTAAACGCAATTTCCTCTAAAGTCCATTAGCGATTTCCACTATTATTTCTAACTGCTCCATCGAATGGCAACAAAACGCTCATTAATGCGGCTAATTTAGCAAAATTGCACTTGCGGTATTTGCTATTCCAAGTCTTCACCAGCTACAGCTCGTCACATGGCAGTGGCATAGTCTTACCAGATAGCTTGTTTAACGAGCAATAGTAATATTTATTGTGCCACCAACAACAAATATCAACAATAACAACAAAAATATAAATACAATTATGGCATCAAATTGCGGCAAGTACGCGCCCAGTAAACCGGTAATTTATTACTCTTGTTCACCATTTGCCGCTATGGTAGCATAACTATACTCCATTACTTGCTACAAAACTTAAAACCTTAAACCGCCACAGTGGCAATTGAAATTTGTTCACCGTATGCGGTTAGCAACCGCTTTTTAGTTGACACTAATGGTGTCAAATTAGTTGTACACTTAATTCAAAGTCTGCCACTAACCCCTGTCGACACTCGGCTTTTGTCGCTCGCCACTGGCAACTCGACGCTTAGCGTTATTGTCGCTGTTTGCTTTAAGTTTAATGAGCAGATTATGACGCTTTAAATTATAATTAATAAACCGCTACAATAATACATTTCCCGCTTAGCCAATTTTTTTTTGAGCTTTGTTGCCAGAGCTCCCAGGCGATTAGCTCGCACGCTCAAGGAGGATTCGGGTTAAATAAGATAACTTGCCGTGTCTCGTTCGTCGCTGCTTGTTGTGCCACTAATTTATTAAGAGCTGTTTAAATCATTTGCTCGATTAAGTTTTATGGCAAATACTACTTGATGTCGACGGCATTGTTGCGCATTGTCGGCTCTTTATTTTGGAGGCGTTTTCTGTGGTGGCTCCTGTATTGCCTCCCAGGTAATTTATGTAAAGTTTTTTGTGTTTCTGTTTATGCAAATGGAATGCAATAATAATATTTCCAAGATGACTTGAGTGATTAAATAATTTTAATTTGATGATTATAAAATTAATCTATTAGCAGTGAAAAAAATGTTGCCGATTGAAAGGTATAGCTCTATTTAGTAGCAAGTGCTTTATATCTTATATGTAGGCTACTCTAATCATTTACATCTTCTACCATATTAAATCTTATTAGGACTTCGAACTATAGCATGACCATATAATTAGATTTTCACCTAATTTCACAAAAGTCAAACACGCAGTGAAGAAAATATGTATAACAGCCGTAGTTAGGAATGTACACGAAAACTGTAGAAAGTCGACTAGGCGCCGTTCGCAGCAACTCGGTCTGACGGTAATGGAACGACTTAAAGCGCATTTTTCGTCGAGATCAAATTGAAAGCTTACAAAATATA
Organism: Bactrocera tryoni; assembly: GCF_016617805.1. Lineage (NCBI taxonomy): Eukaryota > Metazoa > Arthropoda > Insecta > Diptera > Tephritidae > Bactrocera > Bactrocera tryoni. The sequence continues at coordinate 43,711,816 of NC_052503.1, forward strand.
GCTCTCGTGCAAGAACTGGGACCCTATTCTTTATCTCGATTCGTAAATGTATTCTATTTGAAATTCGGATCTACTCTATAATTATGCGAAAAGTTGGACCACCCTGTGCGATTGACCACCAATGCCGTGGGAAATCGCACCAAACGCCATTGCTTCCGCTCTATGGGCTCTTTTGAATAGTTTCAAAAAAGATCCGACATTTTCGAGCTCAAATTATGTTCAGCAATTAGGTCCATCACCGGCCTTAATGGGCATGTAAACAAGAAAAATTGGGGATTTGGAACGAAGAGCGACCCTGAAAGGACTCAAGAGCTGCCATTTTATACTGAAAAATCAACGGTTTGGTGTGGTTTGTGGGCGCAGGGAATCAACGGTTCAAAAAATGATAATTTCATCGTTTTAAAATTCCTATCGATTGGCCACCAATGTCAGGAAATCGCACCATTTCACTTTTTTCTATGAAGATAAGTCTGAAGATATATAAAGTCTAGTCTTGGAGTGAAACATTACGCATGTCATTTGCCAGCTACCAGTCGAATTGCTTAAACGAGCCATGAAAATAGGAGCATGGTCAACATTTCAAAGAGATTATGTCCCAAAAAAAAAAAACAAAAATCCCAAAGAATGTTCTTTCAAATGATAATAAACATTTCCCATTAAATTTGGTGCTTCTATGTGTTTGTTAAAGTAGGGAACTTCGAAGTGGATCACTCTTTATAAGTAGACCCACCAAAAAATTTTTCCATACTTTGTATTTAAAAAGAAAATCTTCTAAACACATTACTTTTATTTATTATTTCTTGTTACAAATTAAAATTTAGCAACTAAGCTGCTAAGCAAATTCAAAATCACATTAATGAAATTACTACAACAAATAATCTGACAATAAACTTAAAAAGAATAAAAGACAAATAAACTATCTGAACATCTTTTCAAAATTCGAAATTCATGAATGTATGTGTATATCTCAGTCTAGACATTTTTATCTCATATTAATAGCAATAAACATTTTAGAAAGCCGTAAACCTGAAATATTAAAATACTATGAGATTAAATTTTGTTTATGTTAATACGACGTATTTAATAAATTTTTCGAAATGTGTTTAATACCTGTGTTCATTAAAATTCGCCTAGAATTCGAATTAAGCCGAGTTAACAACAGAACGTGGCGCCAATGAAAAGCGAAGCCAGGTCCTTCTCCACTTGGTCCTTCCAACGGAGTGGAGGTCTTCCTCTTCCTCTGCTTCCCCCGGCGGGTACTGCGTCGAATATTTTCAGAGCTGGAGTGTTTTCGTCCATCCGGACAACATGACCTAGCCAGCGTAGCCGCTGTAATTCGCTGAACTATGTCGATGTCGTCGTATATCTCGTACAGCTCATCGTTCCATCGAATGCGGTATTCGCCGTGGCTAACGCGCAAAGGACCATAAATCTTTCGCAGAACTTTTCTCTCGAAAACTCGCAACGTCGACTCATCCGTTGTTGACATCGTCCAAGACTCTGCACCATATAGCAGGACGGGAATTATGAGTGACTTATAGAGTTTGGTTTTTGTTCGTCGAGAGAGGACTTTGCTTCTCAATTGCCTACTCAGTCCGAAGTAGCACCAGTTGGCAAGAGTTATCTTGCGTTGGATTTCTAGGCTGACATTATTGGTGATGTTAATACTGGTTCCTAAATAGACGAAATTATCTACAACTTCAAAGTTATGACTGTCAACAGTAACGTGGGAGTCAAGTCGCGAGTGCGACGACTGTTTGTTTGATGAAAGGAGATATTTCGTCTTGCCCTCGTTCACTGCCAGACCTATTTTCTATGCTTCCTTGTCCAGCCTGGAGAAAGCAGAACTAACGGCGCGGGTGTTGAGGCCGATGATATCAATATCATCGGCATACGCCAGCAGCTGTACACTCTTATAGAAGATGGTACCTTCTCTATTTAGTTCTGCGGCTCGAACTATTTTCTCCAAAAGCAGGTTGAAAAAGTCGCACGATAGGGAATCGCCTTGTCTGAAACCTCGTTTGGTATCGAACGGCTCGGAGAGGTCCTTCCCGATCCTGACGGAGCTTTTGGTGTTACTCAACGTCAGTTTACACAGCCGTATTAGTTTTGCGGGGATACCAAATTCAGACATCGCGGCATAAAGGCAGCTCCTTTTCGTGCTGTCGAAAGCAGCTTTGAAATCGACGAAGAGGTGGTGTGTGTCGATTCTTCACGGGTCTTTTCCAAGATTTGGCGCATGGTGAATATCTGGTCGGTTGTTGATTTTCCAGGTCTGAAGCCACACTGATAAGGTCCAATCAGTTTGTTGACGGTGGGCTTTAATCTTTCATACAATACGCTCGATAGAACCGCCTGTATGCGATGTTGAGGGGAGGCTAATCCCACGGTAGTTGGCCTTTCAGATTGTGGGGTCTCCTTTTTTATGGATTGAGTATAGCACACTTAAATTCCAATCGTTGGGCATGCTTTCGTCCGACCATATTTTACAAAGAAGCTGATGCATCCTTATCAGTTCTTCGCCGCCGTGTTTGAATAGCTCGGCCGGCGGCAATCCGTCGGCCCCTGCACGCTTTGTTGTTCTTCAGCGGGCAATTTTGCTATTCGAACTTCTTCATGGTCGGGTAATGGAACGTCTGCTCCATCGTCATCGATTGGGGAATCGGGTTCTCCTTCTCCTGGTGTTGTGCGTTCACTGCCATTCAGCAGGCTGGAGAAGTGTTCCCTCCATAATTTAAGTATGCTCTGGGCATCAGTGACTAGATCACCTTTGGGGTTCTACAAGAGTACTCTCCGGTCTTGAAACCTTCTGTAAGCCGCCGCATTTTTTCGTAGAATTTTCGGGCATTACCCCTGTCGGCCAGCTTATCAAGCTCTTCGTACTCACGCATTTCAGCCACTTTCTTCTTCTGTCTACAAATGCGTCTCGCTTCCATCTTCAACTCTCGGTATCTATCCCATCCCGCCCGTGTAGTGGTCGATCGTAACGTTGCGAGGTAGGCAGCCTGTTTTCTCTCCGCTGCGATACGGCACTCCTCGCCGTACCAGCTGTTCTTTTGCACTTTCCGAAAACCAATGGTTTCGGTTGCAGCTGTACGTAAGGAGTTTGAAATGCCGTCCCACAGTTCCCTTTATACCGAGTTGTTGACGAGTGCTCCCAGAGAGCAGGAGTGCAAGCCGAGTAGAAAATCGTTCGGCTGTCTGTTGTGATTGCAGCTTCGACGTCGAACCTTCCTTTGTGGTTTGGTGGCGCGCGTTGTGTTTTTATATTCACTTCCATATATCGGTTTGTATCGCGCGCGTTTTTGCTGCACAGAGGCGGATAAATACATAATATAGTTTTCATTATGGAAGCCCGTTGAGCTGTGAATAACAACAGCAAATAATAATAATGCATTTTGCCGCCAATATTTTATGCATATTCATAACCTGCGTTCAATGTCGATGGATTGTGAGTGACAGTCATGACAAGATGGATTCAAAGCTTTGATGCGTTCCGAGCAGTAGGCACCAAGCGAGAAACAGCAGAAATTCTGCGGTAACCAAGGCAGTGTTGCAATAAATTGCTTGTGGCCACAAAAGGCAAATAATAACAATAACTGCAATTTATAGTATGACCAGCGTACTGCCAATTAAAAAATACTTTATGCCTGTATTTTTGTATATATTTTTGAATTGATTAATGGACTCTATAAAGAGTCAGATGTCACATATTGGAGGCTGGAGGCCTTCCTTTCAGCATACAAGTAAGTATGTTTGAATGAGTTTGGCTGATGAGAGTTTTATGAAGTCGCAGTGCAATTGGCATATGAAATACAGTAAAGTGCGCGGTGGAAACTGACTGGACTGATTGGGTTATAAACATAAGATATGTATATTGAAATACTTTAGTTAATTTTGTTTTTTGCAAATATAGTTAATGTTGATTTCTGAAAATATATTGCTGCAATGTATACAGTGTAAGCCCCTTAAGCTTTTCATCAACTCGAGCAACTCAAGCACAAGAACAACAAATGCTAACATGGGAAAGCAGCTTACGATGCACTCCACGTTAAGTCGAAGTAGTCTAGTGATGACTGTTTTGTGTTTTGTAAAGAGTAAATCCATTTCCTGACGTTCCCTACTTTTTTTAAAGAAATAGTGAATGTTTATTATCATTATTGAATGGATTATTGGAACGAAGTTCCTTACGGCAGGCTTGGAGAAGATAGGGATTTTGCTGCGGGACCTAACTGAAAAAAAAGTGATAGCAAAACCGTAAGAAAAAACCCGTAAGAAATAACCCGTAAGAAAAAGACTGTAAGATCGCTAGTTATAGCCTACCTTTAGGCTTTGCAAAATAATTAGGCATGAAAATCTGTAACATTAGCTTATGAGTGAAGTTCGGAACACATAGAGCGCGAAAGACTGCAAACTACATCTGTCAAATATTAAAATACAGACGTTCTTATGGACACTGTTATTTTCACAGCGGCACGACTACACGACTGCAGGCCGACAGTTGTCGTTCCCGCTAAATTGAATATTTCCTATTTTTGCCGACGGCAGTAGGACCACAGTAGAGTTTTCTTAATACTCATCTGTACTTAAATAAAAACTAATCAGCGAAATTTGAGAGAAAAATCAGGATAACCTACATAAAATTAAGCACAATTTTTTTGCAAATTGTATCGATTCTACATTATCCGAAGGAACTTCGTTAGTACCTGGTGTCCCACGACACCACATTTCTTTTTCGATGTGCTTATGTGAGAGACTTAGTTGGGTCTTCCTCAATTGATGCGCTAGCAGCAGCAATATCCTCGACACTACAGGCACATCTTTGTCTCATTGTCACGGGAACACTTTGTACTGTATTTGTGGGTTAAACTTTTTCAACTAGACCCTCAATATGAGCAGCAAGTTTTGTTTCGGTGTGTTACTATTCTTTTGTTGTTGTCTGATTTATCTCGACGGTCTTTGTTCTTTTCTTTACGGCACAGACATCTTAGGGATATATGTACATATGAGTAACGTTGAGCGAGTCAAGAAACAAGGATTGCATAAATTACTCAAACTTTCGGCGAGTGTGTCTCATTTATATAACATACATACGCGAATACAATTATATCGGGTATGGAAGTTAAAAATTCACACATGTGCAAATTTCCATAACTATGTTTGCTGAGACTTGAAAACTTGCTTCAAACTCAAGACATTATTTGTAAAGTATTTTTTTTTTTCACCAAAAATATAGTCATTGGTAAAAGCAGTCAACAGTATTTATTAGTTCTAAACTGATGTTTAATACATTTAATTCAATTGTAGAAATTTTCGATTAGGTATTGATACTGCGAAAAATGGATAACTATATTTGACGAAAGCAGATGAAATGAGATTTATCAATTTCTTTGAGAAAAACGCTTTACAGTACTTCTTGTTGGCTTAGAGAACTTAAGGTCAGTCGAGATTGAAATAAAATACATATCAGCAGATCATTTCCCTTAGATTAAGGGTCCACTTAAAGTGTACAAAGATTCACTATCTTCTTAGTCATTAGGAATAAAGATTTTTTCTTAGTTTTATGTTTTGGTAATACTTAGATATAGGTAGGTTAGATGGTAACTGATGTGATTTTCCATATATAAACACATTTTCACATTTTCTATTCCGTTATAACTGCCGGTATTTAATATCTTACACTTCCGTTCGATATCATTAGATTGTAAGTAAATTCTAGAAAGTCTCTTTCGTCTTTCGAAAGACTGCGTGAGGCTCATGGTAATCTCGACAACTGTCGGTGAAATATTTAAAAACGAGATCTAATGCCTTCAACTATCGTCTTCGAAAGTGCTTTTCTATATTTCTATTTAAGAACAATTCTACAAAATTGTAGTCTGAACATGGTACATTAGCGTACTATTCGTAACACCATCACCCATCTTGAGACCCACCGTTAATTATTGGATAATATTCGGACGAATAGACTACGTGCAGCAAGCGTTGTGAGAGACTATAGCAGTCGTAGGTGAGAGTGTACACGGAGACCGTGGAGTGTCGATTCGGCGCCGTTGCCAGCAACTCATTCAGGTGTTTATGGTTTGTAGGCCGGTCCATATTTCTTCAAATGTGGTGGCGATGGGAAAGAAACCGTCATTGGCGAGCGTTATCGCGCCATGATAACTGACTAATGCATGCCTGATATTGAAGCTCCTGATCCCGGCGACTTTTTGTTCATCAACACGGCACCACTTTCCACACATAGTATCAATCAATGGATTTATTCAGAGAACACTTCGGTAATCAGATAGTTTCACGTTACGTCACGTACCCTTAGACTTTTTCCTGTGGGGATATGTAAATTGTAAAGACTATGCGGACAATCCCGCTTCCATTCAGACTTTGGAGCATTACGCATGTCATTCGCCAGTTACCAATCGAAATGTTCGAACGAGTCTTCGAAAATTGGATTCAACGGCTGTATCAACTGTCACGAAGCCGCGACCAACGTTTCGAAGAAGCAATCTTCAAAATTAAATAACAATCGATGTTTTTTCGAATTATAATAAGCATACTCCAATAAATTTGAAGTTTCTTTTCTATTTCTTTAAAAAAGTTGGGAACCCCGAAATGGATCATCCTTTATATTAGGTTTTGCACGAAGTTTATAACACCTATATGCAAAGTTCGGAGATCTTATAAAAACTTATGTATATACCATCTCAGTGGTGTAATCTGGGAAGAAATTTTTCGGATCGAGTTACTATAGAATTAAGTCTCATAAAAACTGAGAGATTAAAATCAAGTTTCTGTAAAGAACTTGACAACGCCATTCATAGTTAATAGAATACACCTTTATACATTAAGAAGTGCAGAAATTTGAAATAGTCTGTAGTGATTTTCCAAATCAACCTTTGAATATTTTAATTTAAAGCTATGACGAAAGTACTATAAAGGAAATACGTGACATAAAACTTCTTCAGGTGGATATACTGTGAATGTTCGAAGACTTTCCAAACGGATTGAAAGATGAACCATCGTTTTCTGTGCATCACAATGCGTGATCTACACCGACTACCTGAAGGAGGGCGAAACACTCAAAGTCGTAATCACCGCCGCAAAGTTAGTCTAATTGGGATAAGAACCCCTGCCACATTCAGCTATTCTCCAGAAGTGGCCCGTTCGATCTTATTTGTTCAATAACTTGAAAAAGTCACTCGCCGGGCGAATATATGAATCTAATGCTGAGGTTATCGTCACCACGGAGCTTATGTTAAATTAGGTCCTCTATCAATAATTCCATATATAAACATGCGCCTACATATGTACATGCTGTATGCTATATAATACAACAACTTTGAAGCAAATGTATCTAACATGTTTTGTTTTAACCACATACTACCTGCATATAGCATTTAGGCATACATATATGTACATACAATTCATTTTACATGCATGCTTTCCTCTGTCATTTTAAATCTAATTTGAAATCATGCGATAATTCATACGAGAGTGTAGTCGCCTTAAAACGGACTTGATTGCGTGTAAAATAGGTTAAAGTGATTGATTACCATGTGTCGGCAAAATTTAGAAGAGAATGAGAAAAGTGCACAGTTAATATGGGTAGAGGTCTAAAAACTGCGTTGACTGACTATGCGTTATGGAACGTTTAACTGACAAGTGAATTAACATAAATGATTATGTTGAGCGCACGCAAGTTAACGGTGTATAATTAGTATTGAAATTGATAAGGAAGGACTAGGCTGGGGTGTAACCGAACATTTTATACTCTCTATACAATTTTCAAAGGCCAAAGGTGGAGAAATTCAATACCTAATATCAATCCTAGTAGAAGTTTATATTAAAAAATATATCAAAACAATGCTACTTACGAACGAAACTTAATGGATTGCAATACAATTTTGTATCCTATTAGTAGGTAATAGAAACTCAATCAAAGCTTAATTTGATATATGAAAACATCAATCAATGTATTGGAAATATCAATTTCATTTTGGACTAATGGAAATGGTTCTTTGTATATAGTAAATGCTGGGGTAAGTCCTGAGTCGATATTGCACATTTTTGACATTCTACTATAGTACATCCAAAACTCCAACCGGAAGTTTGAATTTCTGAATAAAGTTGTATGGGGGCTTTGAATATTTTGACCCTAATTTATCCAGTTTTGTAGTTACGACATATCAGTATTAGAAATTGATGCACATTGGATGTGTCAAAATCCGTATATTTGTTATATGGGCACATTAGGCTATTATTAAAAATATGTAGTATTCTTTCTGAATTTCATTGATATTTCGTCCGTATTGGCCGATAGACGCGGTATAAAGTTAACTGGAAATTCGAAAATGTTTTTATTAGGTATAAGGGGACTAAGGGAAGTATTCACCCGATTTTTCCCATTTTTAGCAAAGGTCCATTAACACAAAACTAGTCTTTCCGCATTTCAATCTTCTAAAATTCAAAAACTAGTCATATTTACGTAGGTCTACATATTTGGTGTCTGTCCTACTATATATACTACTCATATGTAATTGGGGGTGATCCTTAACGAGTCTCAAACCCATCGTTTTAACCTGGGCGGATATGGATGGTTCGCCTTCATAGTTTAGCTCGTCTTCGGATGGATAGTTTTTGGATACCCAAATTATTTGGTTTGAGACCGGAAGTCGTAGGCAACTTGAGCCATTTGTAAAATCATCGTTTCTGGCCATCCCATAGTGCAATGGCAATCAGATCGTTTTTTCACTTAAGTGAACATCTACACTGGCTCCATCCTCCAGCAAGCAAATGCGTCTGGTAGTGAAGGAAAGTAAACAAAATATCTCCTGTCGTCAAACAAACGGTCGTTGCACTCGCGACTAGTCTCCCACGTCACTGTTGACAACAACCGGAATGTTTTACGTAGGTACTGCTGCAGGCCAGCCTCACATGCTTTGTACTCGAAAGTACAACGGATCAAATCAATGCGTTGATCCAGCGCCCTGAAAATGCCAGGCATTTTTCGTCCATTGGCAGTGTGGAATGAACACCGCACTAGCTACTGGTCTGAGGGCCATTTTAAACCTCTGGCGTACTATGGGTCCACCCGGTTGCAATGCAACATCGAACTAACAAAAAGTTAATTCACCCGCTTTGTTTGGGTACAAACCACAACCACCACGATACTCGAGCCAGTCCGCATGAGCAGGGTGGGCATCCGCTCCTGCTCCCGTGGTACCAAATTAAGTCTCGGTCAGACCTCGTAGCCACTGCTGACAGTCGCTTCGAAGTCGTAGATAATTTCGTAATTGGAACCGTATTAACAGCAACAAAAATGTCGACATCGAAATCCAACGCAGAATAACTCTTACCAACAGGTGCTACTTTGTTCTGAGGAGACAAAACAGCTCTACAAGTCACTCATTGCTCCCATCCTGCTATATGGTGCAGAGGTCCTTTGCGCATGGCTGTTGTTAACTCGACAATAACCGCTTGCGCGGTATCTACGCCAGTAAAGAAGAAGAAGTACAGAAGTGTAAAAGAAACACCAAAATATGCAATTATCGATTATTTAAGGCCGATCACTTGTATATGCTAATTGTGAGAAAATTCTGTAGGCTCGATAAATTCGGTATCGATTTGGACAATCTTGGCATTTAATTTTCTCTCAAGTCATTGAACACATTGTGACATTCCAATTTATTATTAAACGAACTGTAAATAATCTATTTGACAGAACTTAGTATAATTTGGAATATCTGGTAAATTCAGTATGTTTGTTAAGATAATCTGCTTTTGTCTAGCTTTCATATGGCAAAAGAGTCATACATTTTTATACTCTAAAACAAAGTATGATTCCTAGGATAAGATAAATTTGAAAAGTATGATTCTAAGTATAAGTATTCAGCTCGTATTTGATGAAATACAATTGAAGTTTTTAATTTACCAGAAAAATTTTCTGTGGTTTAAATTTTTGGAAATTGGTTTAAATAAACTTTTTATTTGATTTAGTTACAGAATTTTGGTTGGGATTGTTCAATAAAGCATTTAAAAATATTAAATTATGATCCAACTGTTCACACCCGAATTTTGGTGGAGTTACTCTGTCGCTACTGGTAATGGTACTTTGGTATTAGCAAACGAGAAGATCTCATTCGTATTCTCAAAGGAGTGGTATGGGGGAGTTTTACATAGAAGTACTTTATTCGGATCGAACAGTTTTTATGGGCTATATACTTTAGTAGTTCGGATCAAGTAAAATGTTATAGAGGTATTTGTCTTAAGAATTATCCGTGCCGAATTTAGAGAATATATCTTTTCAAATAAAAAAATGTGTCTTATTAAAATATTATTTTGAGCTTACCAAAAGCCCGGCTCGGTTTTGAAAACTTAGAATTTGCAGTATAATTGAGTCGATATTTCATCCTCTATTTCACTGCTCTGGTGAACTTTTAATATTTTCAAGTAAGTAAAAATTTAAAGGTAAGATTTATTTCAAATATATAAATTTTTTAAGGCCATGATTGGGGCTCTAAGAAATATTTAAATTGGATTTGATAACATCACGGTATTCAGCCATAAAAAGGCAGGTAATTTATTTAACTAAAAACCGGCGCGTGATTGCTCATTAATAATTACAATATATATATAGAAGCTGAGATTAACAAAAAAAATTCTATCTTTAAAAAGTTTGTTAAGAGTTTCTACTAAAGTGATGATTTTCTCATGTCAGCGGCGTATACGCAACAACTACTATTTGAGTTTAGTAGTATGCATATCAACGAATTTTGTATCATTGCGATGCATACTTTTAGGCGCGTGTTAAATAAACCTCACAAATCAATTAAAATCTGTCATCTTATAAAAAACCATGTTCATAATAAATTTATTGCTTAACTCTAATTGATGGTAATATCGAAGTAATTGCTTGACTTGGTTTTCTCATTATTGTTTATGTTCACATGGGAGTTTATTCAAACAAATTGCAGTCATTATTCCAGTTCGTGCTACAGTTTAACTTTTTTACAGTTTATTCATGCAGTCATTATTACACGGTGTATATTATTCAGGTACATATATTATATGTATATATATAAAAATAAATATATATATATTTATACAAATGTGTATGTATGTACGCTATTTGGTTTTCTGTTCGCATAAACATTAAATTTTTGTAATATTTTGCTGAAAAATTAATTACGTTATCTATTATTAATTAGCAACATAACAAGTGCCACTGCATATATGCACAATACAATGTTTTTATACACATAAGTATACTGTACATATGTATGTGCATTAACAAGAGCAATTATTTGCCTACTCAAAAGTGTACAATTTTAATTTTAGCAATGCTGGTTAGTTAAGCCGAGAGCACTGCAGCCACCACGAACTGGCAGACTGCATTCGCAAGCGTACGCTAAACTAGTTATACTCTCGCAACAATGTTGCTAAGGAGAGTATTATAGTTTTATTCACATAACGGTTGTTTGTAAGTCCTAAAACTAAAAGAGTCAGATATAGGGTTATATATACCAAAGTGATCAGGGTGACGAGTAGAGTCGAAATCCGGATGTCTGTCTGTCCGTCCGTCCGTCTGTCCGTCCGTCTGTCCGTCCGTCCGTGCAAGCTGTAACTTGAGTAAAAATTGAGATATCATGATGAAACTTGGTACACGTATTCCATGGCTCCATAAGAAGGTTAAGTTCGAAGATGGGCAAAATCGGCCCACTGCCACGCCCACAAAATGTTAAGTTCGAAGATGGGCAAAATCAGCCAACCTATAAAGTGTCATAACAAAGCCATAAATAAAGATATTAAAGTGAAATTTGGCACAAAGGATCGCATTAGGGAGGGGCATATTTGGGCATAGTTTTTTTGGAAAAGTGGGCGTGGCCCCGCCCCTACTAAGTTTTTTGTACATATCTCAGAAACTACTATAGCTATGTCAACCAAACTCTACAGAGTCGTTTTCTTCAGGCATTTCCATATACAGTTCAAAAATGGAAGAAATCGGATAATAACCACGCCCACCTCCCATACAAAGGTTATGTTGAAAATCACTAAAAGTGCGTTAACCGACTAACAAAAAACGTCAGAAACACTAAATTTTACGGAAGAAATTGCAGAAGGAAGCTGCACCCAGGCTTTTTTTAAAAATTGAAAATGGGCGTGGCCTCGCCCACTTATGGACCAAAAACCATATCTCAGGAACTACTAGACCGATTTCAATGAAATTCGGTATATAATATGTTCTTAACACCCTGATGACATGTACGAAATATAGGTGAAATCGGTTCACAACCACGCCTTCTTCCAACATAACGCTATTTTGAATTCCATTTGATGCCTTCTCTGTATAATATACATATACATTTGGAACCAATGATGATAGCGGAATAAAACTTTACACAAATACGGTATTTGAAAAATATGTAAATGACGGAAAATGACGAATGAAATTTCGATTATCACTTTATCATGCGAGGTATAAAATGTTCGGTGACACCCGAACTTAGCCCGCTCATACTTGTTTTATTCTGCAATAATTTAGAGTTTTTGTTTTGTTTTGATCAATGCTCGAATACTGAGTTAAAATTTTGATTTTTTTTGACTTTAAGAGACATGCAACTTCATTTTACGCTAGGTAATTTAACAAAGAGTGTTTTTGGCGACAAGTAGTCGGTTTTTCAATCTAATTAAGAATTGAAAAAATGTTCTACCGTTTAGATCTAAAACATATTACAGCTGCAGGACTCTAGAAGATATTTATACTTTGTTAATTGTAGATAGAGAGTTTAGTAAAGATTACATATCGTTCTCAAAACCTTGGACCTTAAACTGATTACACATTTTGGACACAAATATATGTATGGATATTATGACAAAAAAACACCCCGAAAATGTAATTAAATTCTCCGGGAAGATGATATTTGATAAAAGTATTTTACTAATTTGGTAGGACTGTCCTACTTAAGCCGGCACACCTCAGTAGTGAGTTACGATTTTTACAATGGATAAAATTATCGAACAAAAAATTTGTATTTCTACCAAAATACCGCTGACGGAAATGTTGCAAATGTTTGGAAAGGCTTTTGAAGATACGGTTTTATCAAAAGCACAATCCAAGGAGTACTAAAGAGGCTTCAAACACGGCCGAGAGATCGTCAAAGACATGGTTCTGGACGACCTTCGACCTCTACAACTGTTGAAAATGTTAAAAAACTGAAGCATATAGTGCTTAAAACTCATTAAACAGGTATTAGAGAAACGTCAAGAGAGGTCGACATCTCTCGCGAATCTATCCGAATGATTTTGGTGGATATTTTGGGAATGAAATGCGTTCTTGCTCGACTCGTCCCATAAAGCTCAATTTTTTTTCAAAAAGAGTACCTTTTATGAGTTTATGAGTTTGATATGAAAACAAGTCAAAAATCATCGTAATGGAGGCAAAAAACGAGCCGAAACCAAAAAAAACGCGTCAAAGGCGCTCAAAAATTAAGGTGATGCTTCCAAAATGTAACCGCTTAGCTCAATAAGCTCCATTTGTTCATTTACAAATGTATTTTTCTATAAACTGCATTTTTCGAATTAGGTTGAGACATTGTTTGGAGACAAATGATCCAATCATTCTCATTTTTTTTTTTGTTCGGTACACAGTTTTCCATACAATGACTTAACAGTTTTTTTGTAACTCAAAAAAATATTTTATTTTTTTCTTCAAACATTTTGCAATGTATGTATTCTTGAAAAATGTATGAACGCTTAAATTTTTTACACAGTAGTTTTTTCTAATTTCTAAAAATCGCACGTTTGCTTATCGAACACTTCAAATCTGCGCACCGTATGTATTTTTTTGTCGCACAACATTTGGCGTGCAGTATTACAGTTTCTCAATATTACATTATGCCTTATTTTCTGGTTTTGCCATTTTAAATATTCCTCCAAATAAACTATTAACACAAATGGTAAATTGTTGATCATTTTGAATGTTGATGGAGTACAAATTACTAGATGTTCATGGTGGTTAAATGGTTTTAAGCCAAATAATTGAAACTAGAAATAATTTCTAAAGGTATGTGTGTGTACTTATAATGGCGCCAAAGTAATTAAATGTCGGTATTAGTTGACGAAATTTTATGTTGGATTTAGTTGGACTCAGTATTGCCCCGTTTTGACCAATTGTTGGTATTAGGAAACATAGTTTGCAGAAAAAGATGCTCGGAAGCTTTCAATGAGATACCTCGCATCTTGTCAAATATATAAGTCATTCCTGTAAAAACAACCGGATGTTTGAAAATCCTTACATTTGGTATATGGGAGGTGCGAAAATTATTAATTTAGTTCAAGGATACAATGATTTTAGAAAGAGACAACTTCTGGTTTCACTTTAAACGCATATTGGCCGATAAGGTCTTATTATTATCAGGAAAAAATATACTCTGAAGTAAGTGTAAGCTATCGTCAGTAAGGTCACGATATACGGTACCATTGGACTTGAAAAGTCATGATCCGATTTCGTTAATTTTAGACGTAAGACAACAAGATCCAGAAACACTCTTTATACAAAGTTCGTTGAGAGATATTCTTTGGTACTTGTTTTCTGAAAAAAGACATTCAATACTTAAAATATGCGATTCTTTCAATACTTATTAAATATACTAATATCATTTGAGTCTGCCAGACATTTGTGTATTATAATTAGCACACATTAGTACGAGTTATCTTAATATAGATTGTTTCGCATTTGCTAAGTGTATGCCTCAATGCTAAAATTTGTAATATATGCTTTGATTGCTGATTCTTCCTATTAATACTGAAATCAACAATGCAATAATTGCATTGACGTAGACGTGGGTATGTGCACACTTAAATTGAAGATTGGTATGAAAATCTGGCGGGCCCGGACTATTGCCGCTAATACAAAACGTTTTGTTTTACGAAAATACATAAAGTGCTATCTAAATCTATATAAACTAATATGCAAAACCGCACAAGCATTCATTAGTTACATAGCTGCAATACTTGCCTTGAGACCGCAGACAGTGCATTCAAGGCTAGTCAAGAAGTGTTCGAACGCTTTAACCGTTAGCAGTAAGCTGTATAGTTATTTGACTTTTTTGAGTACCTGGTAATAGCCGAATTGCTGGAAATTGCACGGTCGATGAGCTTACTAGAAAACGAACTCTTAAACTAATTTCTTCAGATTGGTAGCGACTTGGTACTCCGCTGCCTTATTGCGCTCTGGCGTTGGATCTGTGGACATCCCTTACAGTTGGCAAGCGCTGGTCAATAATCAAAAACTTGTGCAGCTGCGATATACTTCCTTTAAGCAAGATTTACCATATCTTGCCGCCATGGTGCTGACTGACATTATCCACTAGGCTTACGTGTGGAAGAAGGTGATGTGGAATCATCTAAGCACTTTTTTCTCAACTGTCTAGCTCTTGTTAGACTGAGAATGAGTGTTAGGTTAGGCTAGGTGAATCTGGTATAATAGTAATAGTTTTGGTCCTTTGCGATACCAGATGGAGTTCAGTTGGTGGGTCCAAGAGGAGTAGTTATCCTTTAGGATGCCTGCGCTTAACATGAATTTCAACAGATTCTGCGGCCTCACCATCGATACCTCCTCCAGTGTGTCATACCGTAGGCACCCCAGATGCTTTCAGCGTACACTTGCCAATGCAGGACAAGTGCACAAGAGATGCATCAGTGTTTCCCTGATACCATGCTCTAGACAATTCCTGCAGTCTTTTCTATCTGGCGTGTGTCACAAATAGGCCGTGACTAGTAAGTTCCTACATCGTCTTCTATCGAGTGCCAAGAAGAATTTTGTGTATTTCCGATCTATCGTTTGGCACATGACTTCTACAGTTTTGCGCCCTGGTAGCTCATTTCGTTGTGTTTTGATTTTCTTGACCATGCTTTCATCGAGATCGTAGTATAGACAATGCATGAGTTTCTCAATGCTGATTACGTTTTTGGATGTTAGGAGCACACCATTCGTGGCAATCTCGTCCACTTTTTCATTGCCCTTGATGCCCTTGTGCCCTCGAACCCACAAGAAGTGAATCTGTCTACTTCTGGCAACACTTTCTACTGCTGTCTTACTTCCTAAGATACTTCTGACCGTAATGCGTTACGAGGTTACTGCCTTGTTGCAGTTTGGCTGTCTACGTAGAAGTTGACTCTGGAATTGCCTGCGAGCAAAGACTTCAGCTTGAAATACACCGCAGTTCTCCGGCAACTTAAAAGGCCTTATGCCTAATTTTTGACAGTATATTCCCGCACCAACTCTATGGTCCATTTTCGAGCCATCCATATACATAGATGTTTAGAGTGTTGCGCAAAGCTAACATACCTTTACGCAAGCCATATTTTTCTATGTTTACTTTGAACTTTCTTTCCCAGTTGAAAAGTGGGGTCATGTAGTCAGTGTTTGCTCAGGCGCCATTATCTATCGAGCTATGCTCGAAGGTTCTATATGTCAATCCTCATGCAGCCAGAATTCGTCCCGTCGATTTTGCTGCACAGTTTTCAGCGAAGAGGCTTATAGGTGGCAGGTTTATTACCTTGGAGTTGTTCTTGAAGCACCCCTTGGATTTCTAACAAACGCTGTGTAGCACCAGTACATGAGAGAGGGAGAGAGCCCCCAGCATATGCCGAGCATTGCTAGCTTTCCTTATTCTTTCGTCAACGTTGTGCTTCCACAGCAGTTTGCTGTCCAACACTAGCCCAAGATACTTGGTGCGGTCCTTGAGCGAGAGTTGTGTCCCAATTATCGAAAGGAACCTCCACATAGGAATTTTTTGTTTTTTTGTGAACACAAGCAAATCCGTTTTCTCCAGGTTCAACCCCAGTGAAATTTCAGGTAGCCATACTTTCAATGAGCCCGGCGAAGTAACTGTAATGTGTGACAATAATTCGCGACATTAGACACCTCCACAATCATTTCCCACTAGCTTTCCCCCTCTCTTAAAACGATACTGGTTTTAGCTTGCGATATAGATACATTTTATGCAAGTTAGATTTTACGGATTACTGCAATTGCCGATTACATTGCCTCCAAATTTTATTTGTATCAAATCTGTACTGATAACCTATGAATATTTTAAATTTTCGTAAACTTTTATTAGTTAAAAAATAGGTAATGTTTAGGACAAATATTTTATGAATTGTTAGGATATATTTATTTAATTGAACAATAAATAATATAGTATAATGCATGCATGAGAACAAGCTTTGGAATTATTTAAACCTCAATTTCCCCTAAAGTCCATTAGCGATTTCCACTATTATTTCTAACTGCTTCATTGAATGGCAACAAAACGCTCGTTAATGCGGCTAATTTAGCAAAATTGTGCTTGCGGTATCTGCTACTCCCAGTCTTCGCAAGCTGCAGCGTGTCACATGCCAGTGGCATAGTCTTAGATAGCTTGTTTAACGAGCAATAGTAATATTTATTGTGCCACCAACAACAAATATCAACAATAACAACAAAAATATAAATACAATTATGGCATCAAAGTTGTGCGGCAAGTACGCACCCAGTAAACCGGTAATTTATTACTCTTGGCCACCATTTGCCCCTATGGTAGCATAACGGTACGCCATTACTTGCAACAAAAGTTAAAACCTTAAGCCGCCGCAGTGGCAATTGAAATTTGTACACCGTATGCGGTTAGCAACCGCTTTTTAGTTGACACTAATGGTGTCAAATTAGTTGTACACTTAATTCAACGCCTGCCACTAACCCCTGTCGACACTCGCCTTTTGCCGCTCGCCACTGGCAACTCGGTGCTTAACGTTATTGTCGCTGTTTGCTTTAAGTTTAATGAGCAGATTATGACGCTTTAAATTATAATTAATAAACCGCTACAATAATACATTTCCCGCTTAACCAATTTTTTTATGAGCTTTGTTGCCAGAGCTCCCAGGCGATTAGCTCGCACGCTCAAGGAGGATTCGGGTTAAATAACATAACTTGCCGTGTCTCGTTCGTCGCTGCTTGTTGTGCCACTAATTTATTAGCAGAGTTTAAATCATTTGCTCGGTTAAGTTTTATGGCAAATACTACTTGATGCCGACGGCATTGTTGCGCATTGTCGGCTCTTTATTTTGGTGGCGTTTTCTGTGGTGGCTCCTGTATTGCCTCCAAGGTAATTTAAGTAAAGTTTTTTGTGTTTCTGTTTACGCAAATGGAATGCAATAATTATATTTCCAAGATGACTTGAGTGATTAAATAATTTTAATTTGATGATTATAAAGTGAATCTATTAGAAAGCAGTGTGAAAAATTTTGCCCGATTGAAAGTAACGTATAATAATGTTTCATCTTATCATACCACATTTTATTAGAATTTCGGACTATACACACTATGAAAAAAGTTAGATTTTTGACTAATACCCCCCAAGTCTTGTGCAAAGGCCGTCTACTCCTTAATCCTCGGATTAAAGTTACATTTAAAAGCATTACAATATCTCGAACAGTCAGTGTCGTTTATGTTAGAGGTGATTTAAGTAAGTTCAAGCTTTGCCGCGTTTGCATTAACGTAAATGGTGGTAATTCATTGTTTTGCATACTTCACCATGCTATCCGCTAATATTGACTAACCCTTTATATAATATGAAGAATATATAATAAGAATTATTAGAACCGTTTGGAGTATTGCAGATTATGGAGAAGATATGGACTTAACTGTCAAATAGGAAGCATATTTGATGCCTTTTTTATTGTTTATGACCAATTTGTTCGATGTTCGTATTAGAGTACATCTACTCTGATAGTTGTTCAAAAAATACCCAGAAATTGTAAATAAAACGAAAAATATTTAATTATTCATCAATATTTATTTTGTCGCCTTCAAAGTATTTTTCCAGTCCTCGAAACACTTTTCATAAGCACTTTTGGGATGGCCTTCAGCTCCTCCAGCGAACTTGGTTATATCTATTCGATCGACTGAAAGTGGGTTTCATGGAGCGGCAATTTAGGGAACAAAAATCACACAGAGCCAACTCTGGTGAATACGGTGATTCATCGTTGGTATTCATTGCGGTTTTGGCTTTGAATTCCGTCGAAATTGTACTCTTTTGAAAAAAAAATCCGCTTTATCGGGACGAGTCAATGTCTAGCTCTCTTGGCACCTTTTAGCACTTGCTTGACGATTTTCAAGAACCAAATTCTTCACTTTTTTAATAGTTTCATCAGTTGAAGAGGTCATAGGTCGTCTAGAACAATGCATGTCTTTAAGGATCTCTCGACCGTCTTTGAAGGCTTTGTACTACTCGTAGGCTTGTGAGAATCACCGTAAGCCTTTTCCAACATTCGCAAGGATTCCGCATGCGAAATTTAGTTAGAAATACAAAATTTGAGACAAATTCTTTGCTCGATATTTATCCATTGTAAAATCGCAATGCACTACTGAGGTGTACCGACTTACGCAGCTGCTGTAAACTAGTTGACAGATTGCGCTCATATTTGATGTAGTAATTAAGGACAGTCCTACTAACTTAGCAAACTATTTTTGAAATATCATTTACCCGGGGTGCTCTTTTGCCACAATGTATGCACCATATAAAAGGTGACGCCAATGCCAATGCAATGTGTAGCGAATTCTATCTCCTCCGATAGTCCATTTTCAATAAAAACTCCTTCCAATCACTCCCCATCTTTGTTGTTATTTAATATGCAGGAATTATTAACAAGATAAATAATATTACTAATTTTTCAATATAGCCTCTATTTCTATTGCTCTAAAATACTCCCCAGCCTGTATAAGTGTATGAATCGAACATGGGTTCTCCTCAAACAATAAGTTTTATTGCCTGCATTTTACACCCTTTTCACAAAGATCACAAGTGCCAGTAAAAGGCTTAGATACATGACATTTTAACGTGAACGTAAAATTATTTACTTAATAACATTGGCATCTCAGAAGGGTTCATTATCTTCATGAATTCTAAAATAAGTAACACATTTTCGAGAGATGGATTTCGATATTCAAAAGACAATCCAACACAATAGGAACCAGTTTCTGTACCAATTTGTGACAATGGAATACTTTTTACAATAATAAATAATAATCTCGGGATTATCTGTGTAGACAAACGGTTTCTAGGGTTAGAGGTGTTAAATTTCTTAAATCTTGGAGTCCACGCCACAAACCAACGACGAGAAATAATGTGCTCACCAAAAGTTGTCTTCAATAAATTGAATGTTTCGTTGGCTGTATAGCAATGGAGGTGGCTCCGCTTCGACAAAGTTTAATGACCATATCCCTAAAGCACAAAGGCTACAATAATCAGTGTGAACAGTGTGAAAATGGGTAAATGCGGATTATAACACCGCCCACTCTACATATAACGGTTTTGTTAAAAACTACTAAAAGTGCGATAATTCCATAAATATTTGAGCCAGAGAAATATAATTTTACACGCGAAGTGGTACGGAAGAGTTTTATTGGAACCGGGGTCAAATTTGGACTATGGGCGTGGCAGTATTTTTAAGAAAATATTGTATGTTTTTCAGACAAAATCCGCATCTACTTCGCATATAACATACTTTTGAATTTCATCTAATTATTTCGCTTTTTCTTACAAAAACCAAGTACAAATCAATATATCTGAATACAACTTTTTAGAAATAATGCCTTAAAGGTCCTTGCAAGTTGCACGAATATGCCATAAAAGTGTTCAGATACAAATAGATCCACACAATAGCCTTTTCTTAGTTATTGATATTTCATTTTTACATATATCGGGTGATCCGAAAAAGTAGCCTTCTTTTGACAAATCATGCGTGAGTCGTGTCAAGATTTCATGTCATTTTTGTTCAGTATTGTATAGCATTTCATCATGGGAAGACCATCTGAGACATAGCCACGGCCAACATTACATGGAGATTTTGTCCAAAAAACTAACGCCCACCAAAAAAGTTTACTCTACCATCTATTTGAAAAGGAAATCTGCTGAGCACATAACTTGTTTTAGTTACAAATTAAAATTTAGAAACTGAGTTGCATAAGCATATTCAAAATCTCATTAACAAAGTTGCTACAATATATAATCTGACTATAAACTTAAAAAGACAAATAAACTATCTGAACATCTTTTCAAAATTCGAAATTCATGAAAGTATGTGTATATCTCAGTCTAGACATTTTTATCTCATATTTATAGCAATAAAATTTTAGAAAGCCGTAAATCTGAAACATTAAAATACTATGAGATTAAATTTGTTTATGCTAATACGAGTATTTAATAAATTTTTCGAAATGTGTTTAATACCTGTGTATTAATTCGCCTAGAATTCGAATTAATGAACCAATGAAAAATTAGTCTATATTATTTGCATACATGTCAATATATCGATGTTTGTACGTAGTTTGAACACGCCTGTGCAGCTTCGATCATATGATAATGTAAATATTTGTGTGCGATAAATAATGAGTATAGTTTTCATTATGGAAGCCCGATGAGCTGTGAATAACAACAGCAACAATAATAATGCATTTTGCCGCCAATATTTTATGCATATGCGCAACGCAAGTTTATTCCGATAGATTGTGAGTGACAGCCATGACAAGATGGATTCAAAGCTTTGATGCGTTCCGAACATTAGGCACCAAGCGAGAAGCAACGAAATTCTGCAGTAAACAAGGCATTGTTGCAATAAATTGCTTGTAGCCACAAAAAGGCAACAATAACAATAACTGCAATTTACAGTATGACCAGCGCGATGCCAATAAAAAATATTTATGCATGTACTTTTGTATATATTTTGAATTGATTAATGGACTCTATAAAGTCAGATGCATATTGAAGGCGCAGGCCTTTCTGCATGAGTAGGTTTGGATAAGTGTGGTTGATGATAATTATGAAGTCGCAGTGCACTGGAATGGCAAATACAGAAAATGACTTGAACAGTGCAGCTGAATGGACTGATTGGATTACAAATAAAGATATCTTATAATACTTTAGATAATTTTGTTTTTGTAAATATAGTTAATGGCGATGTCGAAAATAAATTCCCCAAATTCCCAAACAGGCATTACGGCATCAGTCTCTTTAGCGAGTTAAAGTTGGTCTCTAATGGTCACGTCTAGGTAAAAATCACAAGCAACCAAGTTACATATTAGTCTAGTGATGACTGTTTATTCTGTTTTAAGGAAGAACCAAAATGAGATCTTTGGTTTGGTAACAAGGAATTACTTCATCACTTCTGCTATAATGTGGTAGAGACATTGACAGCTTCTGATATTTCTAAAATCATCGGGAATATTTAAAGTTACTCATACTAGTGTGATCAAAAGAAGTAAGTCTTTTTAATTTAAATTTGGAGCAAAAACTTATTCATCGAAATACTTTTTTTCGGTTGGTATGACTGTCAGTGAAATCTGGCTAAATCTCACGTCAAAATAGTCATTAGTGTTTAGTATATGCAGTGAAAAGCATTTTGTTGCGCCTTTAAAGGCCGTTTTTTAGGAGTCTGATTTTTAATGTATCAATACTTTTTCGAGGTTGTTCGCTTTCACAGCTGTTTACTGGATTTATACTCAGGTTGGTGTGTCATTTCATGATGAATTAACCTATACCGGAACAACGTTTGCAAATTGTGCAAATTTATTACCAAAATAATATTCGGTTCGCAATTCGCATCGTGCGCCGCATCTAATATTTCTTCGGCATAATCGCCCAGCAGAGTCGGGTTTTAGTGGCTAACGCACATCCTTAGCGACGTCAAGAGAGTCCAGCGACTATCGCGCGCAATAATTGGAATTGTGCCCACGTACTTAATGGATGAATTTGTGGAACAATATGGGTTTGTGGGCTACGAAAACCTACTCGTACACAAATTTAAGCTGAACTATAATCAAGCGCGTCGCATGTTCGGTGAATGGGCTCCGAAGCGAGATAGCCATCGATGCCGAAATTCCCAAGAAAATTGTTTCTAGGGATGAAGCTCACACTTGGTTGATAAACAAAATTGTCACATTTGGAGTAATAATCCACAATTCATTGTTTAGACGCTGATGTATCTTCAAAAACGGATTGTTTGGTGTGCTCTATGGGGGGAAGGAATCATTGGCCCACATTTCTTCAAAAACGATGGCAGCCATAACGTTACAGTAAATGGGGACACTATAGAATCTTGATTCATGACTTTTCGGGCATGAATTTGAGGATGTTGATGTGGCCAACCTTTGATTCCAACATGATGATGCTAAATGTCATGCAGCCGACGAAATTTTTAATTTATTGAATAAAATTATTTTCTTTGGATACATAATTATAAATTCCATTAAGTATCCAGTGTTTCTAGATAACTTTAATCAAGTTGTTTTTCTAGGTAACCATATGATGAGCGAGTTCGATATCTAGTATTTAATATTGATTATACTTGAATAATATTTGACCTACTTACACAAGGAAAAGCTTTCATCACATTATTTCGAAAATACTAGGATATCTTGATAGACATGTTATAATTAATATTATTTTACCTTTTTTCCATGAAATTTTTCTTGATTACCCGAAATATTTAATTTTCGTTGGTGTGCAAAGCTCTTGCCTAATGAGAATTTAAGTAGACACAATGATTAAAGCTGATTGTCATTAATATTTATTAAAAAAATAAATATAATATATATACGAAATATGTGAGTGACTCTAGAAAATAGAATTTTTGAAGTAAACTTTCCAGTTCTAAAAATTTACATACATTGGGACAAAAAAGCAGCTGGAAATTGTAATTAAATTCTGGTAATCGAGCAAAGAATTTTTCTCAAATTTTGTATTTATAACCAAATTTCATATGCGGAATCATTGAAAAGGCTTACCGTGATTCAGTTATATCAAAACCACAAGCCTATGAGTGGTACAAAGTCTACAAAGGCGATCGAGAAATCGTTGAAGACATGACGTATTATGCACGACCTTTAACCTCTTCGAATAATGAAAATATCAAAAAGTGAAGGATATGTAGCTTGAAAATTGTCCGGCATGCGTAAATGAGATGGCAAGAGAGCCCAACATCTCACGCGAGTTCATTCGTATGACTTTGGTGGATAATTTGGGTATGAAGCGTGTTCTTGCTCAACTCGTTTTTTTTGAAAAGACTACTGTAAATAGTTCCCTTTTTTCTTACTTGATCCGATTCCACATTATAATTATTAGCATTATAACAAAACAGCTTTTAAATCAAACGGGAGTTCCAACGCGAATTTTAATTTAAAATAATCATATAACGGTATTTAGACAAATTAAAGAGATTATACCTATTAATTCATGATAAAAAACCCTTAACATTTACCAATTAACCAGTTAGCAATTAACCGGTCTACACTAATTGCATCTATTATAAAATAAGGCATTTACCATATTTAAACGCATAAAACACACTGTACTGCGCTTGATTGAGCGCCAAGTTCATTGACGCATTTGAAATTTGATGTTTACGGTACGCGAAGCGGCGTTGAGCGGCTAAGCGGTTGTTCAATGATTTGAGATAATTTCTTCCCCGTGTCGTTTTGTTATTTTTATGCGTAAATAGATTGATTGAAGCACGTGCAAATGCTATGCCAGACCTACACACACACAAAGGAAATACCGTTGCAATTTGCATACTAAATGCATACAATTGGCGCATTATGACTACACTTGCTTATAATATATATTTTCGATTGAAGCATTTGTTTGAATGGAATTTCCTAGCTTTAAGCGTTTCAAATTCCATTCAGCTCACAATATCAAAATATAATTTTTTTTGCAATTTTTCACTACTCGCGCAATTGAATCCGAATTACGTTGCTTATTTTACACATATGCTCCCTGCTTATTGTAAATTTTTTAAAATGCTATGCGATTAATACTCAAATATGCACGTAAATACTGAGATAACGTTTGTTCGAATAAATATTACAAGAAATTGCAATTGGAAATGCCATTTGGCTCCGATTTCTATACGTAACAAAGTAGCAAAGATTTGTGTGAGATAAAAATGCGAGGCAGCAATTGCTCCTCCAAATCTTCAACCAATTCCAAAGATAAAGCGGTTTTTCTTGTTTACGCTTGCAGATAAGCGGCGTTTAAATATAGCTACAATCTAACCGAAAAACAAATGAATTATGCGGTGAAAAAAAAGCTTTGCTAAACAAAACATGCAATAAAATAACGCTAGCGCAAATCCGATTCAAAAACCGCGTTGAGCGTGTTCAGTTGGCCAAGCACGTAGCGTCGTCTGCAACGGATTGCTCATCGCCAATGCGCGTAAGCTGAAGCTTAATCGTAGCGCATTCACACCACCCACAGACTAATGAAAATTTACTATTTTTGTTGTATTTTATTGCGTTCAACATGCTCACCACATTTATTGTGGCTATTATCAATAGAGCTATGCGTATTCGAAGATTCGCCCATACACCGAATATGGTTAACAAATATTAAATTTGCTATAAATAAACAACAACAACAACAACAACAACAGTACAGCAATATGTGTATAACCATAAGAAATTGTACATACATACAAACAAACAAATAAATCTGGTGTTAAGGCAGCATTTTACCAGCTAATTTTAAGCATATTTCTCTGCCTGGTTATTATGCAAATTAATTGTATTATTCTTTAATTAAATAAAATTAATCTGATTTGAACAAACATTGAATTCTAATTTTATTTTTGTTGTGTGTTTTGCTTGATTGTGCAAATTGTGTTAAGATTGTTTGTGAAAGTTTTTTTATTATCCAATACGAGGTTGCTGTTAATGGCTTTCTTTGCGTTTGCCTGACTTTTAAGTAAAAGAATATAAACGAGCAGGAGTTTATTCGGTATTTGCATCGAACAAAAACCTGTTAAAGCGGCCCTTGCATTATATTTTTGGGGATAAGGGCATGTTCGCTTGATTTTTTTCGTTTCCGTCTATCGATATACTTTGAAGGAATGCAATTTTTTTCAGTAAAAGTTCCTAAGAAGCCAATTTCTTATATTTAATACAAAGAGGGAGAATCCAATCTCAATGAAAGCTAATGGAGCTAAATGAGTTACAAGGCGTTTCCTATGAAACAGCCTTTTTCAAAAATTTGTTTCTCTTTTAAAAAATGAATATTTTATTGTTACAAACATACACTATTAACAAAGAAACTCTCAAAGCATTGGCAGGATAACTCCTTATAGGATCATCTAAAGTGGAAAAAATACGTGTTTTAGTTAAAACCTTAACTTAGAACTTGGACGAAGGAAAAAAATGAAAACTGGATTTTTGGCAGACATTTTTACAAAAAAATTAAAATTTCGCGACTTTTTTTCAAATAGTTGTAATTGAAAAAAATCCTTCGTCTAAGTCTTTAAGAATTGTATATGTATCAAAGGCCTCTGTGAAATTTCATGAAGATCTGTTGAGTAGTTATTTTGTTGCTATATTATAAAATGCGTACGTTTGTAAAAACATCCACAAATGAGGGTATACATACATATATTGAGTTGATGTGCAAAACCAGAAAATCGAAAGAGATGAGGACCAAGGACCAACTCCAATCATGTTCAGCGCCAAATCATTAATATAATAAGGATTGTTAGAAAAACGGCAATTCTTTCACATATTTTCGGCGTTAAAGTATATCCAATAACATACGTTCAGTTTATTTTGCTAAGATATCTGACATATTGACCGATATAACGGAATTAGGCTAAACGGAAGTTTGAAAATATTTTATTAAGTATGCGGGAAAGGTACTTTTGATATTTTCACATATTATTAACAGAAAAAGATGATCTCACCAATATTTAAGATGTCCCGATTCAAGCCATTTTTGCCATCAGGAAAATATTCTCTATACGAATATTAATAACCAAGTATGTTAGGAGTGTTCTTTATCCGGAAACTTTATTATATTAATGGTCGTCTACACCTTGCTCTTAACCCCTTATACATAATATCATTAATTCCGTTCATCTGGTTGATATTTTGCACATCAACTCAATAAATTAAAATTATTCGATTTGGTTAGGCTTATGCTAGATATATCACTTTCGCAACATTTTTATACTCTAATAATAGTATAATAGTTTTGTTCACTTAACGGTTGTATCACCTAAAAAAATCGAGATAGACATAGAGTATATACATATGTATATACAAGGTGTTAGTGGTGTGTGAAGTTATTGCGTTTTAAGTCTCAGTATGTTTGTGTTATCGGTGCGAAAATGAGCTTCGAACAAAGAGCCAACATTAAATTTGGTTTTAAAATTGGTGCAACTTTTACCGAAACGTTTCAATTGATGAAACAAGTTTATGACGATGATTGCCTATCCCGTAATAGAGTGCACAGTGGTTTCAACGTTTTCAAAGTGGTCGTGAGGACATAAATGACGATCAACATGTGGGCCAATAAATTCCGTGATCACCGGAAATTCCATCGAAACTGTGCGTGAATTCATCAAAAATCGATTTCGGTTCGATTTGATTCATTGAAATTCATGGAAATGGAATTGAACATTTCCAAAAAATCGATTTATCGCAGTTTGACCGCACATTTGGGCTTACGAAAGGTGTGTGCACGGTTTGTTCCGCACAAATTGACGACGACCAAAAATTGCTCAGAATCCAGCATTCGAAGGACGATTATTTGACCAAAAATCACATTTTAACCATTAATCACTCCCCGTATTCACCTGATGTGGCACCGTGCGACTTCTTCCATTTCGGAAAATTGCATTTGCCCATGAAAGGAAAGCGTTATGCAGACGAAGAGGCCCTTCAAAAGGCTTGCATCGGCATACTGGCGGCCATACCGGCCAACGAGCTAAAACACTCGTTCGACATGTTTTTGGACCGTGCAAAAAGCTGTATTGAAGAAGAAGGAGATACTTTTTCAATCACCTTCACAATAAAACATTGCTCGATTTGGTATATTTTTGTATGTAAGAAACATTTAAGTTCAAAAATTACTCAACTGTAACTGTTGTAATTCTTCTTTTTGTAATTTGCATGAAAAGGTTGGTTGTAATGATGAAGTATGTAATAACACCAATAAGATTAACTCAATTTTAATATAAAACACCCGGATACATCATGACTACTCATTAAAAATCCATGTCCAAATAATAAAGATAAAATGTGACATTTATAATCACGTTTGTTACCCGATAACTTTTGTAAATATACTACATAACTAGGTGTACCCATATCTATACTAATTCATGTTTACAAAAATGTGAGTGGAACCTGCCTTGCTGCTGCTTTATAATGTGACCAAAATAGTGTTAAATGTAAAGAAATTGTGTCAGAGAAATTCAAACACCCACAATTACGTACATGCGCATGTAAGAGTATAAGCCCTATATTTACGTAGAGAGTTATATACAGCGTGTGCGCCTTCAGATGTCAAGATAATAAATCAAACTGATGATACCGTGTATATTCATAAATTGCATCAGTGATTTGGGCTGGCATTTGGCATTTAAACAGAATGCGAACTGTTTTTATATCAAACAATTGACGTCAAATATTTGCACCCAGTGAAGACTAACAAAATACCTCGACTGCTTCTCCAAATGCTCAAGCGATTGTAATATTAATGGTCTTATCTGGCATTAATATAAGTTTAATTTATTTTCATTCATTTTATCGGTGCAATAAAATATGTTTAGTAACAAGACTTTACACATAGAAAAACTTCCAATGGACCCTAAAGTACGTTCATCGTGTCCTAAAAGTTCATCAACAGACAAAATTGTCACTATTGAAGTGAGTGAAATCCTTGAGTTATTTAGAAAACGTTATAGCATCTCCAAAAATTAAAAGAAATCTATTTCCAAATAGACACTTTATGTTTTAAGTCTAAACATGAATACATTGCTTGGAATGTTTGGTGACTCGTAAATTTCGGAGATATGACACAGTCAAATAGCCGCCAAGGTCACGCGATTTAACGCGTCACGCCTGGGAAGCTCGAAGACAAAATCCAGTGCACTATAGTCAAAATTCCAGCCGAAATGCTGAACCGGGTCATTGAAAATTTATGTAAACGGGTACAGACATGCAAACGGAACAATGGTGGTCATTCGGTCGACATTGTGTTCAAATCAAAAATTTCATAATATTATCTTCATAACGAAAACAAAAAAAGCAGAACCATTTTGGACCAAACACAAAATAATAACCATTGAGGGGACCACTGACCCTTTCTTCTGGCATTGCGTCTATGCGAATGATATTTACTAATTTAATGATGTTAAATATTTTACATAATTTAATGTTTCTTCAGGCTTTCTTCTTTATTACGCATCATTTATGCTTTTATGGTTACAGCGAAATTCAGCAAACCAGTAGTTGACCATTGAATGTATTGGAGCAGATAAGAAGTTATCAAGACATTGCTTTGCATCAACGGTATTTCTTCCATCTGGCAACAGTGTTTTATCTCTTAATTACGTATTTTATATAAACTAGTAGTAAAGTAAATTCGTCACTTTGAGACTAAGAATTTAAGGACGATTGGTTGGAATGTCATGAAACTGTGCCTGTGTTCTAGTTAAGGCGCCAACATAAGGCGAGATTGTTTATTCGTGGGTAGTCTCTCGGTGAAGACATAGGCTTTTCAGCACATGTTGTATATAACGCATGATTGAAATTTGCCGCCATTTATGTAGTAAACTGTTGATGACTCTAAAAAAAAAAAACAAACCGAGAGCTGAAAATTTAGGCTTACTAAAAATGGAGCTATAGAAGAAAGAATAACGTGTGATTGACGAAAAATAACGTCCGCAACGCGTCACTGTTTGCTGTGGATTCGGGCTGGAGGCATAATTGGACTATACGTTTTAAAAATGCTGCAATGTTGCTTCAATCCCTTCCCACGACAGTCGCTTCTAAGTAAAAGGAACGGACCCGGAGTTTTATCCGACTAAGGACTGAGCATAATTCATCGAATTTACTTCAGGAATGTTTTCTGTCGCTACAACAACAACGTTGTTTCAATGAAATTCTGCCGCGTTTATGCAGAATATTCATGAAAAATTTCAACAAATGAGTGCGTATGTGTATGGAAAGTCATGTAGGCCATTTGTCTGATTATTCCATAAATTATTTTACCTTATGTAGTTTCCGATTCTTTAAAAAAAATACTAATATTTATATTTTCTTTTTAATTCCAATCTAGCGTTATTTTTGCGACTTTCTTGATATTTTCCACTTACATTGTAACAAAAAAATACCCGAAAATTGTAAATAAAACGCAAAATATCTAACTCTTCAACAATATTTATTTTGTTGCCTTCAAGGTAATCCCCGTCAAATGTAATACTCTTATGCCAACGATTTTTTAAGTCCCCGAAACACTTTAATACGTACTTTTTTGAATGGCCTTCAGCTCGTCAGCACCTTCAGCGAATTTTATTTTGTCTCTTCGATTGCCTGAAATCGGGTTCCAAGGAACGACAATTTCAGTTTAGGGAACAAAAAAATCACACGGAGCCAAATCTGGTGAATACGGCGATTGATCGACGTTATTCATTGGGTTTTTGGATTTTAATTCGGTTACAAATCCAAGAATTGTTCTCCTACAATTCCGTTTTCGATGGATGTTCTCACGCAAACGTCTCAATACGGCCAAATAGAACTCTTTATTGGCCGACTGTCTCTCCGGAAGAAGTTCATGCTGCATCAAACCGAATGGGTCTGGCAGTGAACGAGGGCAAGACAAAATATCTTCTGTCATCAAACAAACAGTCGTCGCTCTCGCGACTTGGCTCTCACGTCACTATTGAAAGTCATAACTTCGAAGTTGTAGATAATTTTGCCTATCTTGGAACCAGTGTAAACACCATCAACAACGTCATCCTAGAAATCCAACGCAGGATAACTCTTGCCAACAGGTGCTACTTCGGACTGAGTAGGCAAGTGAGAAGTAAAGTCCTCTCTCGACGAACAAAAACCAAACTCTATAAGTCACTCTTTATTCCCGTCCTACTATATGGTGCAGGGGAATGGACGATGACAACAACTGATGAGTCGACGTTGCGAGTTTTCGAGAGAAAAGTTCTGCGAAAAATTTATGGTCCGTTGCGCGTTGGCCACGGCGAATATCGCATTCGATGGAACGATGAGCTGTACGAGATATACGACGACATTGACATAGTTCAGCGAAATAAAAGACAGCGGCTACGGTGGCTAGGTCATGTTGTCCGGATGGACGAAAACACTTCAGCTCTGAAAGTATTCGACGCAGTACCCGCCGTGGGAAGCAGAGGAAGAGGAAGACGTCCACTCCGTTGGAAGGACCACTTGGAGAAGGACCTGGCTTCGCTTGGAATATCCAATTGGCGCCACGTAGCGAAAAGAAGAAACGACTGGCGCTGTTGTTAACTCGGCTATAATCGCGTAAGCGGTGTCTACGCCAATAAAGAAGATGAACACGCTGCTATAGACTAATATAGTTTTTTTTTTGGTTTCAGCTCGTTTTTCCCTCTATGTCAATGATTGTTGACTTTACATTCTAAATGATTCCGCACACGAAGTTAGAAATACAATATTGGAGACAAATTCTTTGCTCGATATTTTTATCCATTGTAAACAGTATTGAGGTGTACCGACTTAGGCAGCTGGTGTAAACAAACTGGTTAACTGATCGCGCTCATATTTGGAATGGTAAATAGGATAGTATCATTTACCTTGGGAATTTAATCACAATTTCCGGGTGCTTTTTTGTCACAAATCATTAATGCTTAAAGCTCTTGTACCTATGTATTTACGCCGTCGTATATACAGACATACAAATGAACGATAAAATCTTTGCTGACTTTAAAAATAGTTCACTTGCAGATAATAAATCTGCGAACATTAACTTTCCAAATGCATGCGAGCTCTATGCGGCATACAAAGTGCAGAGAAGTAAATAAAACGCGCAAATGAAGAGAAGGCAATTAAAAGGAGTAAGAGGGTGTTCATTTCGTACGAGAATGAATGTTATACAGCCGTGGATGTTAGAGTAATAAAATTTGTTTTGAATATTTTGATTTTTTTTTCAAGAGGTGGCTAAATTTTCTTCGAAAAATTATTTCCTCCATTCCCATTCGCAGTGTGAAACATATATAAATACTTCATTGAACCGGTAAACCCGATGTAGGAACTAATATTACCATATGGTGCGTTTCAATTAAAAAAATAGTAGAAGACGTATACTATATATATTTAAAGACAATATATGTATATACATAATAATATGTGTGGAGAACTTTGCTGTAGTTTTTATCAGTACTACTTATCCATAATACTCTTAGCCAGACAATAACAGGTAACAAAGGCACTAACAGATTTCTACAAAAGGATTTATAGTTACTGCAGTCAAAGCTGTAATGTTGTTGATAGTTTGGAATACAATACTGTATTTACGGACAGACAGAGAGCACACACATAGTTGCTTGAAATTCCCTTACAAAATTTTTGTATTAATAAAATATTATAGGTGGCAGAGTTTTCATTCGTAAGTGGTTTGCTAAATGCATAGGCTGACTAAAAGAGACTCCTATCGGCGAAAATATCGAAAGAATAAACAAAATGGATGTGTTGGACATGAAATTAATTTACCGCGGTCACTCATACCAATGAACCAATGAACTGATGCTTCTGAGCAGTCTTTGAAGCTGTCTCAAAATTAACCCGATTTTTTTTATAAGAAGTATATAACTGGTTAGCATATATACGACTTCATCTATTTCCTATCGACAGTCAACCTTGTGGACAGCACGACCGAGTCCAAAGTGAGGAAAGCCGCAAAAGTCAGCAAGCAAATTATTTCGCCCAAACATGTTGTGAAAGTCGCATGGAATAGTTTACATATATTGACTATCCTGAAAGGATACAAAAATCTTGAGTGGTTATAGTCTTACAAGAACTTTTGAAAGATGAAATTGTTTAAAGAAAACAGTGTTGTTTTATCAGGATAATATGAAAAAGTGGCATTTGCGCTAAACTTTATTGTGACAACAGAGGGCGTGGAGAGAACTTAAATCTTTAAACTCAACCACTACTGGAAGTTGCCCCGGTGAAATGCACAGCAAGGCATAAATAATTGCTTGTTTTGTTGCATTGGCTGTTTCAGCCATTTTTCCTTTATTTCTTGGCAATATTTGCACAAGATGCAGAAGGGCGGCAGAATTCACCAAAAAGCGAATTGCAACCCAAGTAAAAGCAAGAGTATATGTGAAAATACGCTCTGCAAAGGCTTGCAGTGGTTGGAAGCGAAACTAAAATGATCCACAACGGCAACTAAATTTTATGCGTGGTCGGTTGCCAATAGGTCTAGGACCCACAGTCAATTTAAAAATTAATCGCTAATGTGGCGATACGAAAAAGGGTTTTTAGACTATCTTCGATATTTTTTTCAGCGATAGTCATTTCTTTCTACAAATATATTAACTGTGAAGCATAATATTCGAATTATATAAATTTTTGCATTTTTCAATGGTTACATGACAGTCTAACAAGGCAACTTTAGTGAATTAAATAAGCTACTGGATCAGTTTTGAATTTTATAGGTACATTTTAAGGATAAACAGTAAAATTTTTGAATAATAAAATTAAATGTTTTTCGAGTAACACGGGATCTCCGACGGCGTTCAAAACAAATAGCCTGAGATCTAGACGATCTTTAAGTCCTCGCCACAGACCCAAGACATGAGCTCATAAAAACTTTCCTTCAGTAAGGCACCGTCTTGTTGAAACCAAAGCTTGTCCAAATCAACATCCTCCGATGTAGGCAAGAAAAAGACTGAACATTATCGCCGGCTTTATTTTTGAAAAAATGCGGACTAATGTCCACTTCTCATAGAACACTCCTAACAGCGACTTTTTGAGGATATAACGTCGTCTCAATAACAACTTGTTGAATATTAACACTCCAAATGCGATTATTTTTTTGCCATTGAAGCACCCATTCAACCGAAGTGTGTTTCATCGCTGAACAAAATTGTCTTGTTAAAATTGGGATCGTTGGCGTGCGCCGCGTTTGATGGTCGTTCGGCTTCAATTTATGCACGAGTTTGATTTGATCGCAAAACCAAGATCCTTTCATAAAACCGGTTATAATATGAAAGGGCACAGTTTAATTATATTTTCCATTTTAAAATAACAAAGAGAATAATTTTGTACTTGCCTGAAGAAAACTTAAGCTTTAAACTTTTTATAACAAATTTTGTTTGCAAATTATTTACAGTACACAGAAAAACGCATTATGAAGTAATTAATCTTAAAAAATATCTTCAAATTGTTTAATGAAGCCAACGCCAAAAGGTTGCACTACAGTGGGTGAAAGAATTTTCTAATAAAAACTTTTGAGTAAAAGGAAATTAATTTAAGTTGAATTTCTCCAGCAAGATAATTACCAAAGGACGCAGTGAGCCATAACCTGTTCAGAGAGTGGGAAATAAGCGGCGTAAAGATTAGTATAAGAAAATATAATTTTCAAAAAGGGCAAGTGGGGGTAGTGGCAGCCCAGAGGCGGGAAAAAGATAAACGAGTGTAAACATTATGGATAACAAACTGTAAGGTAAAGTGATTTGAATACAAATTGTCTTTAAAATACTTAATGTGGTTTTTATAAGCGATCAAAGTATGTATAGTAGTTGATGTTTAGGAATCGTATGTAAATGTCAATGGTGATTTGAATGATAATCAATGAGTCAGATATAATTAAAAGTGTAATATATAATATCAGAACTGCAGATCAATAAGGAAGTAATTTATAGACTGCGGGAGGTGTTCGGTGTGCGTCTACTGGACATTTAGTTGAGTGAACACTACTCAACAAATCTAAAGGAAAAATTTGTGATTGATGAGCTAAGATGTCTCAGAGGTATTTGAGTTGTCCTGATTATGAAGCGAGACGCATATGCAGCTAAAAAATGAAAGACGCCGAAATGCGTGAGTATGAAGAGCTTGAGAAGCTGCCCGAAAGGGGTAATGTTCGAAAAGTCTACGCAAATATGTTGCTCCTAACAGATGGTTTCAAGACCGGAAAGACCCAAAGTGGTGTGTTCAGGGCATACTGAAGTTATGAAGGGAATATTTCTCTAGCCTGCTTATCGGCAATGAAAGCATAACACTAGGAGATATTAAACCCGACTCCACCTTCGATGACGATGGAAAAGATGTTACGTTGACCGCACATGAAGAGGTTCGGATAGCAATTACATATATATGGCTTATTGAGCAAAGTGTGTGAAAGACCGAAGCCCACCGTCAACAATCTGATTGGACTTTATCAGTGTGGCTTTAGACCTTTCAAATCTACTATCGTCCAGATTTTCACCATGTGCCAAATCTTGAAAAATACCCATGAAAAAAGATCGCCTCTTCGCCGACTTCAAAGCCACCTTCAACAGCACGAAAAGAAACTGTTTCTATGCTAACACCAAAAGCACCGTCAGAATCGGGAAGCACCTCTCCGAGGAGTTCGATACCAACCGCGGTTTCATATAAGGAAATTACCTTTCATGTGACTTGCTCAATCTATTCCTGGAGAAAATAATACGAACTGCAGTGCTAAATAGAGAGTGGACAATCTTCTATAAGAGTGTACAGCTGCTGGCGTACGCCGATAATATTGATATCATGGGCCTCGCCAACCACGCCGTTAGATCTGCTTTCCCCAGACTGGATAACGAAGTGAAGCGTATGAGTCTTGTTGTGAATGAGGACAAGACGAAATATCTCCTTCCATAAAACAAACAGGCATCGCATTCGCGACTTGGCTCGCATGTCACTGTTGACAGTCTTACCTTCGAAGTCGTAGATAATTTCGTCTACCTTATAACCAGTATTAACCCCTACAACAATATTAGCATTGAAATCCAATGCCGAATCATCCTTGCAAACAGCAGCTTCTAGGACTGAGTAGGCGAGTACCCTAGTCGATGAAACGATGAGCTGTACGAGATATACGGCGACATTGACATAATTCAGCGAATCACGAGACAGCGGCTGGGCTTGTAGGTCATGTTCTCCGAATGAAAAAAATACTCCAGCTTTGAAAGTTTTCGTATCAGTACCCGCCGGTGAAAGCAGAGGAAGTGGAAGACCTCTACTACGTTCGAGAGATATGCAAGCTAATTATGTTTTTGAAACGAACTCTATCCTTCATTTAAAACACCAAAATTTGATATGCTAGTGAATTAATTAAATGTGCATATATTGTGTGGTCTGCTTTTGCTCCATAATTGCTTGCGAATAAATTCCGTTTGATCCTCAATGTTGGTAGCGCAGTTGTTGTCCACCCTACAACTGAAACCAGTTTACTGGGCATTATTTTGAAAGCAAGAACAAGAAGCGAAATGCTAATCAATTTTATTAATTTTGCCACTAATTTCATTTGTTTCCATTTAATCATCCAAGTGCTGACATTGATGAATTTACGCTGAAGCGCTTCAAATAAAAGAGCTCGCAGTAGAAACTAAGCAGCAAAGGTGCAGGATAACCGTGTGGACTCTCTGGTATTTACTTATAAACATAAATAGAAAATGCGGAAGCCACGGAGAAATATATTTGCAGAAATTACACTCTTTATAGGACGATCACATTCATAAAGGCAAGCGCAGTTCAGTACGCGAGTTAATACGAGGGTAGTCCAATAAGGGTTTGGTTTTACTTTCCGACGGCGCCATGACAGGCAGAGAAATTTTTTTTTGTGTAGTACGAGGAGTGTTCAGAAAAAAACAGGTAGATATTTACATGCCGCTGTAATAAGATGAAATTTAACTGCATTCATTGTATATTTTGTATTAAACAGTCCCTAAAGCTAGACACGTTCTAACGAGCTTGGCGATTTTCGTTTGATAAAAGGTCACACTTCTTTCCTTGTTCGTTACCACAGCGAAATCAGTCGAATTAGCCAAATAAACTCTCCCTAGGTGTGAGTGTTTTAACAGGCCATTGCCCTATTGGCGTCCATGTTGTGAGGCTGAAAATTTCACCAGACGCCATCTTCAGAAGCTGTAAGGAAGAAGATGAGGTGGGAATGCCTCAATAGTCTCTTCTTTACTGTCCCGCGTTTGTTAGGGCAACACTAGAGAGCGCATACCTTCTGATACCCTACCGAACACACGGGTTTGGAAATTTAAACACAGGTGTTCTTTTCTATGGATTTATAAAGGACTACATATAGCGGTCCACGTGCGATATCTCTACTTTAGCCATCTAACCTAACCTAACTCGCCGGGAAGACTCCTCCTTCTTTACAGACCTCTAGAAAACTTAGTTATGAAACCGTTTAAACAAGTTTTCGTTTTTGCTTTCTGGATTAAGAGTTTATTGAACCTTCCTTGTAGCTACATTTACAGTTAGGCATCCCACTTAAATAGTACTATGCTAAAACATTTCACCCAAAATTAAGTTTTCTATGCGGTAATTTCTATGCGGTCTAGTTAATAAACACTTTCAACAAAATACGTGCGTATGTCAGTGCCCAACGATGTCTGCTTTCTTCACAAACACATACATACAACTGTAGTTGTAATTTTTCAAACCAACTCACCGCAATTTCACCCTTTAATCAACTGGGTGACAATTTAAATAGAACACCGACGAAATTAACCATTTTAAAAATAAACATGTATGTA
Organism: Bactrocera tryoni; assembly: GCF_016617805.1. NCBI lineage: Eukaryota > Metazoa > Arthropoda > Insecta > Diptera > Tephritidae > Bactrocera > Bactrocera tryoni. The sequence goes on from NC_052503.1 coordinate 43,749,412, forward strand.
GGTCCTGGTAAACCTTAGCAATGTTTAAATGCCGTAATTGCGCCATTGCTGTTTTCCAATGCTAGCATTCAAATACATAACATAGTAGCATACTCGCCCTGAGCGGTGGCTGCTCGAATGGCTCGACGTTTCATTGAACTTTATTCGGCTGGGATTTATTTTTAAACTGTTGCCCGCTGATGCTGCAATAATTTGCATTGATTTTGTGTCGTTCTTCAAATTGGTCACGCAGACATCTATATCTCATATACATATATGTATTTAAACACATACATACATATTGGGTTAAGCTTGTGTGGGTTTTTGGCGCTGACATTTCGAGTTCTCGCTTTGCAAAGTGTGGTCGCATTTACATAACTGTTTCTACACACATACGCATGTAGAACAAAGCATATGCGCATAGCAATGACCTAGAATTTTCCTTAGCCTACCATTGGGGTTTTGTCCGCATAGCCTTAAAAAATAGCTGTATTGCAGCTAGGGACACAAGCGCATGTGCGTATGTGTGCCAATAAAAGCGTTTTATTTCTTTTTGTTTGCGCGGCATTTTGCACGTTAAATGAAGTTTAATTACGGTTGTCCTGCCGCGTGTTGCTTGATTTGTGTGTGTAAGTGAACACACGGATACACAGGCGAATATGTCGGTTTTATTTTGTTCTTGCCACTTTAAATATGTGTGTGCTACAGTAAAATGTATATAAAGAAAATTAATTGTACAAGTTTTTACCACAGCACAACTTTTTACTATTTTTTATTATTTTCTTTATTATATACTAATATTGTAATATTATTACGTTTTCATAGTGTTAATTTTATTTTTCGCCTTGCAAGCTGTGCAAATATTTCATGTTTGTTTGGCGCTCCAGTGTTTGCCGTTAACAATTTAGTTTGCTTGTGGCTGTGTGTGTTTTATTTATTTTACATATTTGCGATTGTGTGACTTGCTAATTATTTAAAAGCCATAAAAATTTATTCAATTGATTCCTATTATGCAAATATTTGATTTAACTGTGATAGAATATTTAAATAGTTGAATTTAAATACTAGTTTCTACAAAAGCATGTAGAAAACATCAAACAAACGCTTTGTGGCATTCGAAGAATTACAGTAGCGGACAAAGATATTTGGACAAGTAGAAAAATTCTCGTTTCGTTAATATAGAATTAGAAAATGTTTTAGATTGAGGATTTTTTTAAATTAAGCAAATTTGTATAAGAGAAAATCAAATTAATTGCGCCTTAGTTTTGAACTCTTTCTTTTCTGTCTTAAAATTAATATTTCAACGATTAACAATCAACGATCTTACTGGCATCGTTCAGAACAGTGAAGACTATTTTGAAAAAAAAATGTGAAAGCACGATTGGTTTCAAAATCACTAATTTTTTGGAAAAACAGCGACTACTAGGATGCCATGAAACATATTATTACTGATCTTGGATCTACTATATGCTTGCGACCCGACAACAGACAATCAATGGGTCGAACAGCGTGAGTTTTTCGCCAAATTCTCAACCAATATCGTGCCACCACCATCGTATTCGCTTGATTTAGCTCCGTGTGACTTCCGACTTTTCAGCAAACTCAAACTACCGCTCTGGCGAAACCGTTTTGACCTAATTGAAGACATTCAACGTGAATCGCTAAGCACATTGAGAAATAATCCGAAAATTGACTTTAACAACATAGATTTCGAAGAATAAATAAAAAGAAATGTAAAATCATGAACAAGGTCTCACTATTTTTTGCTCATAGAAATATATTTATACATATATACATATATAGAATATTTAAATGACCAACCTGAAGACCGGACTCGGTTAAGCCATGTTTGTGCGCCTGTAATAATCGAACTAATTATTTAGTTTTTTTGGATATAGATCTGAAATTACTACTCATCCATTTCTCACCAAAGAGCGGGTGATTTATTGGAACTGCCGATATCGCACAGCTGCCAAACAAACTGACCGATCGAACTCAAGTCCTTTTATGCAAAACTTTTTAATTTGACAAAGTTTCTTCCAAAAATTTTTGTCTATGGCATTGCTACAATCTCTGAAGAAATTGTTCAGAACGGATAACTATAGCATATACAGCCATGGACGCATAAATAGCAGACTTGATTATCAAATAAGAAAACATTTTATCACTTAGGGATTTAGAGAGGTATGCGTTTTATTTTGAAAATCATTCACTTTAATGTTACTGAAACACTTAGACAATAAATATCCTATTATCGTCAAAACAAGACGAAAACATTGATGATCCTGTATCACAGCTGGGACACATAAATAGTACAATCTGAAAAGGGTATAAAAGAGATACAAAACTGTATAAAAACGATTAAAAAATGGTATATATCCACCATTTTTGCTTGCTATTTTCATTTTGATATCATTTCATAAATTTTCTATTGGTTTCAGCTCCGGGCTTTGGTCAGGTCACTCCAATTTTCTAAATTTTTTCATGAGTCGAGTCAATGCTTTACTACCTTTGCGATGTTCTTCGGAAAATTGTCTTGCAAAAATATCCAATTTATGAGCATGGATTCAAACACAAAGGCTTCATTTTAGTTTTCAGCATATCCAAATAATAAAACTGGTCCATTTTATCATTAATTCGAACTAATGGCACGATGCCTTGCCATGAAAACGCGCCTTAGACCATGATACTTCCACCACCGTTAATGGTTTTTTTTTGGTATACCTAGGCTTGAACTTGTGGACGACGTACAAATGTTTTCCCATTTGGAGCCATCCTATTTATCTTGGTTTCGTCGCTCCACATTACATTCTTCCAAATTGTGCTAGTTTATCGCTATGCGCCTTTGTAAATGTCGACCGAAATTTCATGATTTCTCTGACTGACTTAAACGGATCGTCTTTGCTCTTCCGTATTATGGTTTCGTCAACACCAATATCAGTTTTACGTGGTCCTGGTGTTCTTGGTATTTTTTTGCTGACACAAGGTGGGTCTTTTTTGTTGCATGTTATATAACATTTGTGTAGAGCAATGCATTATTTCTATTATTTGTGTCCACTCCAAAATTTAATAGAAATTAAACGGTATTTTTAAGCAGCGAAATGAGCCTCATAACATTGACACTTAGACTCATACGAAATTTTTGTTATTCAGTTACGATTAAAGAAATTAGAAGTAATATTGGATTCGGAATTGTGCCATTTATATGTCCATGGCTGTAGCTGCCATTCAAACTGACAGATATCTATATATGTATATCTGTTTAAGTATTCAAAATGAACCTGTTGAGGGTATTAAAATTTCAGTGTAATCTTTTACTTTTTAGTACTTTTTCAAGCTTATTCATTTAATTTAAACTTTAAACAGTAGTCCATCTATGACTTACCTAATTGCATCAGTGGAGAGGTAAGTAACAACTTTAACGCTTGAGAAAGAATTTGTGAAGTTCTACAAGTATAAATATCGAGGAATTAAAATCATTTGATTACTCTGTCAATTCACTTCGCTGGTGTTCTCTTTTAATTTGAAATATTCCCCGACTATCTTATACCCTCCGATTAACGGAAACAACATATTCATATATTTATTACACACTCTTTATAAGCCTCGGTTATGATGAACGTCAATGAATTCAGTGAGTTTTGGTTTCGGCTCATTTTTGGTGCGCCGTTTACTACAGTTTTGAACAATTTCAACACCAATTTCATAAACTCACGTCTTGTCATCAGTAATGTTCCGTTTAAAGAATGTAGAGCCCTCCGCTAAGTTGCCACCTTTATTCCACTTCCTTTTTGCAAATGATTAAAATACACACCTCAAAACACTTCAGCAACGTTTTCAACGACTCTGTAACCGTGATTATATTGGGAACAACATATTTTAAACAAACTCGTTGTTAATTCTTTTAAAATAAAATGAAATTCGCGCAGTTTAAATGGACCAGCCGGGACCAAGCCAGTTGGCATGGATTATTTTTTAAGGAAATAATGTTATCCCCGAAGAAATTGCTTAGATCGGATCGGATCGGATGCATACTTCACTGATACTCTTTGTGCAAAGTTTTATCTTCTTATATTAATTGATTCTTAATTTGCGTATTGAAAAGTGAAAGAATAAAATGGAATTTAAAATGTCTATGGGAACTAGGCGTGGCTGTAGTCCTTTTTAAAATTAATATTATAAAAAAATTGAAAAAGTTGAATTTCGGAAAAATAAAACCAAAACTGTTCGAACTCCAAAGAATCAAATTTGGGGACCCCAGTACTTTTAGTTAACTTTGACCTAAATAATCGGTCAATCTAAGAGCTTTATATAATTGAAATTCTGAGAAAATCCTTTTCTTATAATTGTGCCTGTGAATAAAGTGTGAGTGGGTTGAATCGGATAAATAATTTCTCCAGCTCCCAAATACCTAATATAGGGATTTTCGAACTTCCAGGTAGTTTACACCGCATATATTTGCCAATATGTGAGTTATCTCAATGTAAATAAGCGAATGTGTTTTACTGATAACAGTCAATCTTCATATTCCTAATATAATGAATTCCAATCCTCTGAGAACGTTTTCTACATTAACTTAAAATATAGTATTAATTCTGCAGTCAAATATGTGTGATATTCACACAAATATCATTAGCTGACGCGAACTAAAATAAAGCAATAAAAATAAGTCGAAGCTTATGGCCTTCAACATAAGTCAAGAAGATACCAAATTTTGATATAAATTTATCCACAACTTCATCGAATAATGGATATTTAACTCTTTCGAATCTTTTTTAATATATGAGATATATGTATATATGTATATGATTCTAGTAAGTTGACAGAATTAAATGTTCGGTTACGCGCGAACTTAACCCTTTTCGACTAGTTTTTGTAATGTTCATTTTAAATTGGTTGTTGATATTGAAATTCAATAGATAAAAAATTTATTAGATTGTGAATAATTTTATTATTAAAAAATTAATTTGCTAACCAATGGTATATGGAAAAATTAATTAAATTCCGTGTTATTTACTCTCGAAATTTCGGCAATTGATTAGATAGTAAGATATATGTTAAATCTCTTTTTTGTTGTGCGACATTATAAACATTGGGGTATCGAAATTACTGTTTTTTTAAGTATACTGATATCTTTGGCTACTCATTTTGAACAAAGACCCCCAGAAAGCAGAAAGGTCGTTATATACCTTGAGAAATTCTGGTGAAGTATCTAGACCCCGCCACGAAACTCTTCTGCAAATGGTATACGTTCACTTTAAAGGAGATTCGTCTCCAAATAAGTTAAAAGCTGCCATTAACATGAGAGAGCCACCACCCTTTCTCTCATAGCAATATTGCCAGGGATGGATTGAGTCACGGCAAGACTTTTGATTTCCATTTGGATCGCCTATATTATACTCATTCTAATCGTTTATTATGACTTTTTCATTTCGTTGCCCCAAATCCTGTACTTCGCAACAAAGGTAAGTCTGACCTTCTTATGTCCAGCTAAAAGTTCTAGTGGCACACTTCGGCATAATATTTATGCTGCAAATGCTTTTGTTCCGACTATATTTGGACACATCTCATTGTTTTGGATGTCGCTTGTAACCAAAATTACCGGGGCAGCAATCTTGTGGTTATTTTAGGTGTAAATTATAATTGTTTTCAGGAACACTTACGCCACATGATGGCAACCAGAGTTTTCTTTTTTGAGGTTAACTCGACTGAGAGAGGCTTTTTATACCCAAAAAATTATCTTAATGAAATTAGAGTTCTATAATTTAACTAGTGACTGAGTTATGGCATATGGAAATGTATATCGAATGTCTTTCGTTTAGTTTTAGTTGTCAGTATCAGTCGTTAGATATAATTACTTGGTATAACTTGCTGCAAAATTACAGGAAAGCTCAACCAATTTTATAATATTCGCAGAAAAAAGTAACAGTTATTGCGTATTAAACTAAGGTCTTACTACAAAAGCAAATAGCTTCATGCAGACGATTGTTCCAATGAAAGGTGAAAAGCTCGGATTACTACAATTTGATCATAGTCCCACATTTTCACTTAAATAACTATAAGCTCCTGAACCCTTATCAATGGTCCTTTCTGCTGTTTCTTAGGAATTGTAATGTCGCACTAGAACACACTTCACCGCCAATTTTTATTTATCAAAGCCACTTTTGTGCAGAAATAAATGGAATGAATTTCCCATCTCGAGGGTTTAAATCCATGTTCCATATTTTTATAAATTTTCACTTATAACCATTTTCGTTTACACAAAACGCTGTTTTGACCATTCAATAGAATTATGCACTTCAAAAAAGGTCAAAGCAAGCGCTCATACTTGAATAAGGTGGGCCTACAGGCAACACGGTGGCAACAACGTCTTTGCATTCCTTTTTGTCGCTCACCTCTTCTTGCTGAATAAGCAAACGCAGATCACCTACCGCCTTTCTTAGACGTTAAGTAGTAGTTGGAGCCACTTATATTCGCACAATAATTTTTAAATTTTTACAATACAAAATTATTCTTTTATGGATTGTGCTTGTTGTTTTGCGTTTTATGCTTTTATGAAAATTTAATTCAATTGAATTTGAATTCAGGCAGAATCCTTTGAAAGGCGCCTTTTTTCTGCTATTTGTATTCTATTTACGCTTGCATTTATTTTGACCACTTTGGACGCTGTCATGACTTATACATTTCAAAAATAATTGCCACTTTAAAAATTTAATACACAAACAGCACATTTTTTTTGTGTATAACTTTAATGTTATTTTAATAATAATTTTAATTTTTTTGCTTAATGAGCACACAAATTTTCTATTAAATTTTTTCTCTTAAGCACTTTTATTTATCATTTCACTATTCTTAATATTCTGCTAACGAAACGTAGTAGCACATTAATATTTATTATTATTAACAAAAATTCGGAAATATGTACTTTTAAATGCATCTGCCAATATGTCATATATTAACACACTTCAAATCACTGACCGCCAGTGCGTATGTTTAACCGACGATTCCATGCGATTTCTGTAACGCTCAACAGTAAAACGATGCGACAACTGAAATCTAAATTTCTTGCTTTGGCATTCGGAAGGTATTTGCAACAAGCATATGCTGATGCTGAGCTTTCTGTTAGAAAAAGCTCAGCGCGGAGAAAGATAGTTAAATTCGAAATTTTCGACTAAGCATTAACATAACCAAATAACTATTTTTAAATGTTGGATTTAATAATTTTTTTCGATATTCAGTTAAATCTGGCCTTTTCTTCATTATTTAGTGGTTGTGTAAGCATTTTAGTAATAAATTAGCTTGGCGTGCAATAACACATCTACAGCCCACTTTAATGTTAACGTTCTTACAGTGTTATGCTAGTTAACATAGCATAGTCGGCATCGCAACCTGTTTGACAGTTAGCTGTTGTTGTATAATTAAGCCGGCTGTGTTTGATGTTGTGTTTATGTTTGGAAGATAACAACATCATAATCAAATTATTGAAGATGTTTTCATATGGATATATACACGTATGTATGTATGCGCATTTGTACATTTATTATATATAAACGTATATATTTAAGTATATGACAGTCGTAGTAGAAAAAATTGCCAGATATATGTTTTTTCATTCAAACTAAGTTTAAAGTTCAAACATTACCGTGTTATTGTGTAGTTATTCAGATATGTATCGGGTGATTTTTTTGAGGTTAGGATTTTCATGCATTAGTATTTGACAGATCACGTGGGATTTCAGACATGGTGTCAAAGAGAAAGATGCTCAGTATGCTTTGACATTTCATCATGAATAGACTTACTAACGAGCAACGCTTGCCAAATCATTGAATTTTATTAACAAAATCAGTGTTCGGTTCGAAATGTGTTTCGCGCTTTACGTCCGGTTTATGGTCTACATAATCGACCAAGTGAGCAAACAATTAATGCGATTGTGACCAAGTTTCGCACTCAGTTTACTTTATTGGACATTAAACCAACCACACGAATGCGTACAGTGCGTACAGAAGAGAATATTGCGTCTGTTTCTGAGAGTGTGGCTGAAGACCGTGAAATGTCGATTCGTCGCCGTTCGCAGCAATTGGGTTTGTGTTATTCGACCACATGGAAGATTTTACGCAAAGATCTTGGTGTAAAACCGTATAAAATACAGCTCGTGCAAGAACTGAAGCCGAACGATCTGCCACAACGTCGAATTTTCAGTGAATGGGCCCTAGAAAAGTTGGCAGAAAATCCGCTTTTTATCGACAAATTTTGTTCAGCGATGAGGCTCATTTCTGGTTGATATGGCTACGTCAAATAAGCAAAATTGCCGCATTTGGGGTGAAGAGCAACCAGCTTAAGCCGTTCAAGAACTGCCCATGCCATCCCGAAAAATGCACTGTTTGGTGTGGTTTGTACGCTGGTGGAATCATTGGACCGTATTTTTTCAAAGATGCTGTTGGACGCAACTGTTACGGTGAATGGCGATCGCTATCGTTCGATGCTAACAAACTTTTTGTTGCCAAAAATGGAAGAACTGAACTTGGTTGACATGTGGTTTCAACAAGATGGCGCTACATGCCACACAGCTCATGCGATTCTATGGGCCATTTTGAGGGAAAACTTCGGAGAACAATTCATCTCAAGAAATGGACCCGTAAGTTGGCCACCAAGATCATGCGATTTAACGCCTTTAGACTATTTTTGTGGGGCTACGTCAAGTCTAAAGTCTACAGAAATAAGCCAGCAACTATTCCAGCTTTGGAAGACAACATTTCCGAAGAAATTCGGGCTATTCCGGCCGAAATGCTCGAAAAAGTTGCCCAAAATTGGACTTTCCGAATGGACCACCTAAGACGCAGCCGCGGTCAACATTTAAATGAAATTATCTTCAAAAGTAAATGTCATAGAACCAATCTAACGTTTCAAATAAAGAACCGATGAGATTTTGCAAATTTTATGCGTTTTTTTTTTTTTTAAAAGTTATCAAGCTCTTAAAAAATCACCCGATACATATGTTTATTCAATAGCAACTATTAACTCAGTAACTAAATGCCTTCTTTTAGCTTTGATTATCATCAAAGTATCATTTCTGATCAGTAATGATAAAAGAATTTCTTTCGTTTTGTGTTGCCCACACGCCAAATTTTTCTGGAGTCGACTTGGCTGTTTGCTGTCCTCGAGAAAGTCATTCAAAAATACATCAATATTTTCGGTAGCAATACACAACGTTGAAAAATTCTGAAATCCAAAGTATCCAATTCATTAGCAAAAAATTTTCCCGGATCAATAATTGCTTTGAACGAAGTTAAAAAATTCCGAATGCAAAGTTGTTTCAAAGAATTTATAGATGTATCAGCAGATGTTACCATAAGAAAGAAAAAACGACCTACGTGAAGAATTGGATGAAAAATGCAGTAAAGAAGAAATTGAACTCAAAAACACTTTCTACATCATACTTGACTTATCTGTGGAAAGAAGAGAAGATTCGCCGTAGTGAGTGACAAACACGAACCGTTTTCATTTCTATGACAGTTCCAAGATTTGAAAGAAGTTTAACTCAACGCAGCTGTAAACAATTTAGCAAACAAGTAATGTGATAATATATCTGATAAGTTGTTCAATGAAGCTCTTCACCTCAGACACGTTAACGATGAAAATGTTGAAACCCTTACTATAACTTATTGATTTCCATCTATGCTTGAAAATTAAGAAGTCCTTTCCTAAATATTTGCATCTCTTTGAGAATATTTAGCACTTTACACGCTTCTGTTTTAAATGTTGAAGAGCTTTTGCTAGGATCAAAAACGTTCATCGATCATGCTCGTCACAGAATAGGATTTCAGCACTAGCTACACTGTGCCTAGAAGGTCAAAGAAGTGGGATTGCCAGACTATTATTAATGCATGCGCTGTCACCAAAGCTCGGGAAGCTCTTATAACTTATAAGTTCCAAATAATTGAACATTTGATGACTTTAAACTGCATGTTCAAAAATTTATTAATGATAGTCAAGATATTCCAAGAAAAATGTTTTATCGGTTAAATTCTTATTAACCGTCAGATAGATAGATCTTGCTATCTATATATTCATATATTCCGGTATAATCTGAAAAAAATATGTTTGACTGAAAGTCTATGCTTGAACTGGTTTAAACACTATTGATTTTCAAAATAGTGCAAAATAAATTTGTTCAACTCAACATCTACATAAAAGAATCTTCATTACAGATATAATGAGAGCGGGAAACACTTAGTCGTATCTGACTTATTTTTTAACAACATTGAAGTAGTAAGTGGGAAGAAAATTAAAAATATGGAATAGGGAGGGCTTTCCACTTTTTTAACCCTGCTCCCACTTTTTCTCACATCAGCCCTCACTCTACATTCATCAAACGAATTTACAGGTGGACAGACTTGGGTTTATGAATATATGACGTTGAAACTGTTCAATTATCAACCAGGATTTATCGAAAATGTATGGACAATTAGACTAAACGTTCGCATGCATTGGAGCCTTTTTTAAGGCAATCCAAAATTTGTATAAAAATACGTGAAAATGTAGTTTTTCGTTTTGTTAGTTAGAGTCAAATTTGTTCAGATGATACATATATGTATGTATAACAAAAAATCACGGGTTTTAGCATTTGTTGCATAAATAAATCGGCAACCCTTATTAAAAGAATGCCTTATCTAGCATTATTGTTGCTGTTCGACTGAAAACTGATCGGTTGCTCTGCGCAATTTTTTAAAGGAAAACAAGTTTTAAAGCAAATTTCGATTTTTTTATGAAATTGTGAGGGCCACATACCAATTACAGTTGTTTTATAACTTTCCGATATCATTGCTGTAATAAAATTTATTTACTTATAAATAGCTGCTGAATTATTTTCCAGCTATTATTCTTTTAATGGCTGTCAACACAGCAGTGGTCACTTTGGTCAAAGTTTTTGCATATACAAATATCCATGAATGATTTTTATTTAAAAACCTTAAATTACGATATCTTACCAACCATACTTCGACAACTTAAATTTCAATGTTTTTGAAGGTTAGGTTAAGTCTAGCAATAATGAGTTAAATAAGTTTCATTGAATAAAAAACAGCATTTTTTCAACAATTTTTTTCCCATAAAAAATGTAATATTTTGCTATAGTTTTTTATCGTTACAAACATACTTTATTAACAAGGAACTTCTGAATTTTTTGAAAAAACAATTTTTAATTGGCTATTGCGACGCCATTTGCGGTGACAACAAAAAATATGCGCTAGCGTTGGTAGGATAACTCCTTAGAGGATCAGTGGATTTTTGGCAGACATTTTTACAAAAAAAAATAAAATTTCGCGGTTTTGTTTCTAAATACATTGTTGTAATCGAAAGAAATGCTTCGTTCATGTCTTTAAAAATTGTACTTCAAAGACCCGTGTAATTTCATGAAGATCAGTTGAATAGTTCTCGAGAAATCTTGCCAGCCGACTTCAAAAGCATAGTGTCGAGAAAAACGCGTTTAAAGCCGGCGCACTTTGCTTCACTATCCTCGAGCGCAGAAGTTCTCAAGGCTGTATATCCGAAGCTGTTACTCTGATCTACTTGAAATGGAAAATATTCTAGAGGTGTTGAATTTAATAAGATAATAACAAAATTCAATTTTTTTGAAACCCGTAAACACATGTAACTTCGTACCGTGGTAATGGCACTATACAGCAATTAGTTGGCACCAAGAGGAAACTCTTGCCGCTTTTTTATTGGCTTATTATTGCTACGGAAAAAAAAATATCCTCTTTATATTGACTCTTCAAACTATTCTTCCTACCTTAACATATGTTTATAATTAAAATGTAATGTGTTTGTTATAATTTACGAGTGGAGTAATTCCTTATTCTCTTATACTACACTGTTTGTAGCCATGATCACACTAGTTAACTATTCTAGTTTGTTTGTTCTTTTTAAAATCAATATGTTTGCATAGTAATGCAAAAGAATGCTATGATCTCCTTTTCTAGGTAGCTGTGTAGACACTGATTTATTGGCTTCCCAGTCAGCATTTTGATGCAAAGTATACTTGAAACAATGTTTATTATTTAGCGAATGTTTATTACCCAATAGATTAAAAGCTGTGCTGAAGCAAAAATATGTAGTCCACATTTCCTTACAATTTCAAAGACCGTGTTGAAGGGCAGCCGATAAAGGACTTACAAGGAGCATTCCAAAGTAAACAGGACTTTTTGAATCGTTAGAACCTGCTGTCTTTATCGATTGTCCAGTGAGAATTTCATGACATTTCATTGATGAAACAAGTTTATGGCGATGATTGCCTATCCCGTAGCAGAGTGCACGAGTGGTTTCAACGTTTTCAAAGTGGTCGTGACGACAAAAATGACGATCAACATGTGGGCCAATAAATTCCGTGATCATGGGAAATTCCATCGAAATTGTAGGTTAAAAACATCGATTTATCGCATCTTGACCGAACATTTGGGCTTACGAAAGGTGTATACGCGGTTTGTTCCGCACAAGTTCATTGACGACAAAAAATTGCTCAGAATCCAACATTCGAAGGACGATTATTTGACCAAAAATCACATTTTAACCATTAACCACTTCCCGTATTCACCTGATATGGCACCGTGCGACTTCTTTCTTTTCGGAAAATTGCATTTGCTCCTGAAAGGAAAGCGTTATGCAGACGTAGAGAACATTTAAGACCGCGTAAAAAGCTGTTTTGAAGAAGAAGGAGACTATTTTGAATAAAATAAATTGATTTTAAAGAAAAAAACCATTTGTTTCATTTTTTTTAAGTCTCTTTACTTGGAATGCACTTTGTATAAAAAACAAGAAAAGATATTGCACCAAAGCTATAATACCCTTCACAAATACAAAAGGTTCTTTACAAGAACTTTGATTGGCCAGTTTGGATAGCAGCTAAATGCTATAATATAGAGATTGCACCGTTGTCGTGGATAATACAACATGCAAAAAAAATGTGCATTTGTTTTAATTTTTTTTAAAAAGGAGGCTCTTGGATTATCTGTTAATAAAAACATTTATTTTTTTCGAGTGAGCTTCTTTTGTTACATTTTCGCTTGTAGGTCTCTCTGAAGCCTCCAACCGTAGTCTGCCATCATCTTCCTTGGTATCATATTTCTATCTGCTAAATATTTTAGTGAAATCACATTGCTTTTTACTTAAACATATTCTTAATTTCCCGGAGAGTTGTCATCCGAAGAAATGAAACCAGTTTTGAAAGTATTCGACACAGTAACCGCCGTCGGAAGCAGAGGAAGACCACCATGGAAAGACCAGGAGCAGAAGGACCTGACTACATTTGGAATCTCTAATTGGCGAAAAACAGCGAAGAGGAAGAACGATTGGCGCGCTAATGTGAACTCGACTATAACCGCATAAGCGGTGTCTAACCCAATAAAGAAAGAAGAAAAAAAGTCGAGTTGGAAATAAAGAAAATGTACTTTAAGACTCATAGGGCATTCAAAATCTTGAAATTCTTTTAACATTCGTTTGAAATTTTTTTGTAGTAAAGGCCTCTCTTATTACCTAAAATTTTCCTTCTCTTTGAGAATCTGATCAGGGTTTGCTGAACTGTGGATCAGATATAACCCGTCGAATATCTGGTTCAACCTTGGAGGCCAGCACGTTTTTGGTCCTGTGATTTGCTCGGTCTCTACAATCACAAGACTCAAAGAGAAAAGGAATTCGATAAATCCAGATTGTTGTCCAAACAACATGCCCAGTAGTTTTAAATTATCGTTTTCCAAACGTTTTCTTTACATTTTAAATTGCAAATAACCAATTCCAAGTTTTTGTAGGTTTCCTTGAAGTGTACAGAATGACTCACGTAAATGGGAGTATGCAACCGGCATTGTAAAGCAGAACTGGTTCAACGCTTTTTTTTTGGGACCGATGTATTAGCGGCCGAGCAATTGAAAGACGGCGGCGAAGAACTCATAAGTAGCATGCATCAGCATTTTTGTAGAATGTGGTTAGACGAAAGCATGCCCATCGATTTGATTTAAGAGTGCTCTGCCCAATCCAAAAAAAGGGAGCCCACAATCTGCGCCAACTACCGTGGGATAAGCCCCCTCAACATCGCGTATAAGGTACTATCGAGCGTATTGTGTGAAAGATTAAGGTCCACTGTCAACAAACTGGTTGAACCTTATCAGTATGAATTTAGGCCTAGAAAATCAACAACTGAACAGAAATACACCATGAGCAAAATCTTGGTAAAAAGTTGCCCGTGAAAAGAGGATCGACAAACACTGCCTTTTCATCTATTATACAGCTGCTTTTGACAGCACGAAAATTAGCCTTTATGCCACGATGTCTGAATTTAGTATCCCAGCAAAACTAATACGGCTGTGTAAACTGATGTTGAGTACTACCAAAAGCTCCGCTAGGATCGGGAAGGACCTATCCGAGCCGTTCGATACCAAACGAGGTTTCAGACAAGGCGACTCACTACCGTGCGACTTCTTCAAATGTACATTATAATTTGAGCTGCAAAGCTGACTGTATAATTAGAAAGAAGCGAAGCAAGTGGGTCTGGTGGTCACCGAGGGCAAGACGAAATATGTAGCTCCTGTCATCAACAATCAGTCGTCGCACAGCGACTTCGCTCCTACGTCACTGTTGACAGTCATAATTTCGAAGTCGTTGATAATTTCTACTTTATTGGAACCTGTATTAACATCAACGACAACGTCAGCTTCGAAATCCAACGCAGAATAACTCCTGTCAACAGGTGCTACATTGAACTGAGTAGGCAATTGAGAAGTAAATACCTCTCTCGACGAACAAAAACCAAACTCAACAAGTCATTCATCAGCCCCATCCTGCTATGTGGTGCAGAGGCATGGACATGACAATATCTGATGACCGCGGTCAACCAGGTCATGTCTTCTGAATGCATGAAAACACTCCAGCTCTGAAAATGTTCGAGTTGTCGTAAACGCGGCTGTGACCGTGTTAGCGGTTCCTACGTATATAAAGAAGAAGAATGCATGTATGGTAAATCAGTTGAAAAAATGCAAAGAGCATTTTTGTTGCAGACCTGTGTAACCAGTGTAGAGGTGGTGCGTTTCGGTGGCACCACGCCTTTTTAGAGGGCCGGCAAAAAGACGCTGATGAAGACCGTGCTGGGAGACCTGGGGCTTCGACAAACACCGTCAATGTGACTCGTGTACGCAAAGTTTTGAACTCAGACCGTCGACAAAGTATTCACTTAAGTGCTTAGATGTTAAATTTATCAAAACCTATGGTTCATGGCAGTGGGACGGAGCACTTGAACATGCGCAAGGTGTGCGCGAATATGGTCCCAAAAGCTACAGAGTATAATAGTTTTGCTTCATGTAAGCTGTAACTTGACTGCAAATTGATATATTTAGATGAAACTTAGTATGCGGGTTCCTTGGTACAAAAAAAGTGTCAAGTTCGTAGATGGGCGTAATCGGACCACTGCCACGCCCACAAATCGCTATTAACCTAAAACCGATAAAGTGCCATAAATAAGATATAAAACTGTAATTTAGCACAGCGGATCGCAGTAGGAGTGGTCAGCTGTGGTAAAAAAATTGTACCTCCGAGATGGTATGAAAAGGTTTTTGGGAGCCGGAGTGAAAATAGTCGATGGGCGTGGCCCGCTCACTTTTTGGTGAATTCAAATATCTCGGGACCCGACAGACCGATTTCGACTAAATTTAGTATGTGACATTCTTACGTCATATTTCCATTTCACAGTGCGAAAATGGGCGAAATCTTACAACAATTACGCCTACTTTCCATATAACACAGTTTTAGATTCCATTTGTTTCTTTCACTTTCAAGTCAAGAAGACCAAACATTGCCCAAATTCAATCAAAGCTTTTCAAGCCCTTAGGTACCAAATATGAGGACCGCAGTATCTATAGTTGACTTTTAACAGAAAATATCGGTCAATGTATAGGATATACGATAAATATTCAGATCTTTTTCTGTTAATAATATCTCTGTGTATCAAAAATTGGTTGTTTTGGGTCTATACTTACTTGGGCCCCATGAACGCAAGTGCTACAAAGATATTATATTTCTGTGAAATACTGAACAAAATGTGTTCCCATTCCAAAAATGAATGATGTTATTTTAAAGCTCTACTGGAACTCTGACAATTCTGTAAAAACAGTAAGCGCAATTCACTGAAAACTTTTGTTTTATTGCTATAAATACATCCTTACCACTACGAAAATGAGAGAAACAAATTTCACCTTTTTCCTTATAATTTATTGTGCTTACGTTCTAATTTATAAACGTGAATATTCGATTTTGCATTGAGTTGTTGTAATGAGAAAGTATTTCTGAGGTTAATAAAGTCCTGATTCCAAAATAGCTGCCTTCAGCTCGGAAATCGAATTAAATTGACGATAATCCTCATAAACCTTTCTTACCAGCCATCACCAGATATTCTCAATAAGACTTACATCAGGAGATCAAGCTGACCATTCCAAAAGATCGATATTTTTACGTTGAAGCCACGTTTTTGTTGACTTGAAAAATGTCGCAGCTCTTTTCGAAAATCTCTCCCCAAAAAACGGTCTGGACCATCAAGATTGAACTTTTGCTCATCGGAAAAAATCACCTAGTCTCAATAGTACAGTTTGTTTGTAAACGCATTGTCTACTTTGCCGCAACGCTATAATTCATAATTTTATTTTTCTTAACCTTCCCTGATGCTAGTCTTTACTCATGGGATTTCGGGCAAAACTGAGACTAGTGACTTTATGGGAGGGTCGTGTTTTTTGAATTTTACGAGAACTTCATCTGCAATGACTTCAATGTCATGATGCGTGTGCAGCAATTCCAGGCCGATCAACCTATCTTGAAGCATGTTCGTCCTCAGCCAAGTTTTCATGCGATGAAGTGTCGAAAAAGAGCGTTCAGGGGTGGCATTCATCACAGGAAGTGTGCAGAACATGCGAATCAAACTATGAGTTATGGGATGTATGCTTAAATCGTAGTTCTTCAGCCTGTTCAATATAGTAGTCGGTAACTTGTTGTCTTTTGACTTTTGCTTCAGATCCCAATGGCAGCGCCAGTGATCGAGTTCATCTTTGAGTTGTCATTTTCCAAAAGGCCTTTGAAGCTCTCTATCAAGTAGTAAATAAGGTTTACCATTCCTTTGATTTTCAAAGTACTTACTTTTTCTGGAAGCAGCAAACTCAGTTGGAATCCAATACTTCTCTAAAGAAGCGCGTCTTTAAATCTTCGCTGATTGTATCCAACAGAGGAATGTACGTTGAGACCCTGTGGTATTCTTCGCAAGTTCCGAGGATTCTTGGTTTTTCTTTGTCAATTTTTAGATCTGCCGCCTTTTTTTCGTGTCTGAATAAATGGATCGAAATGTTCCTCAGCTTTTTGTATTCGATTTCGGAACATTACAAGTAATCAAGCCAGATCAATCGATCTTTTTTAGAATAATAGCGCGGAGTCAATGTGTTAGAGATAGAATATCACATAGGCTTTTGCCTATGCTTTAATTATAAATTCAAATTAGCTCACGGCTGCGATGAGTATCGTTTTTCGCTGTTTCCTTATTTTATTCCAGTTTTTTCTAGTTACTAATTTTTCTATGTTGGAAAACTTGGAGGATAAGTCGCGGAGAATGTATTAGTCGAACATATCAAAAATGGAGATGAATCCAGCATCTATTTCAAGTTCAAGTGGATCTGATTGAATTTATTAACAATTTAACCTGCATACGTTGCTACACTTTGTTACTTCAGTGATATCTTAACATTATTTATTATATTAAAAAATGGGGACATTATTTAATTTTGCTTCTGAAATAAATTTCTGGATTATATTTCTGCTATTTTATACTTTTTCAAGGTAGGAAAATTATGAATAAACCACTTAGTCTTTTGGAAGATTTCCTCCATTCTCCACCTCTAAATCCGCCACTGCAACTGTGTATAAAAGACCGTTCTCTTATACTATATGTATATGCATAAAAATATACTTACTGTTCGCCGTTCTTTGCTTTCTTAGCTTCTAGGATTTTTTACTTTGCTTTTTTCTTTGTTTTTTGTAAATTTCTTAATGTTTTTTTCATACATTTGAAAGCCATAAACAATTGAAATGTGTGTGAATTTAGTAAGTAAATGATTCGTCAAATACATAAATTTTCATCTAATCAATAGTCTAACCTAAAAAATGCTCCAAAAATAAATGCACTTTTCGCTTAATTGAAATTAGCTTACATTCAGTGCCTCACCGTGGTGTACATACATATGTATACACTCGCAAATTAGTCTAAACTAGAAATTTCTTAGTATTTACAATAAATAAGTTCATTATTTAAATACTAAGTAATTAAAATTGTGGTTGTTGTTGTTGTTATGCACAGGGTAGCTTAGACCCAATTACGCATAGTCTATAAAGCATGCGTCGGAAGGACAATACATACGAGTTACTGGTCTGTGTTACTATCAAGTTGTTGGACGAGCTCTGCAAAGTGAAAAAAGACGACAAAATGAACACATTAGTGAATTTCTTATCGAATTGCATGAGGGGCAATCAAAATAGAATCAATGGTATATTTAAATAATGTTGCACATATTAACACTATTGCATGTATATACATATATAAATTTATTAAAGTATGTAAGTGTGTTTGTATGTATCTGATAATAAATCCACACATCTGTTATGATGACTTACGTGTGCCCGCAAATAGTCGTGCAACGTTTCGATGCTTGCAATATGCTGAAGACAACGGCGCCTAATGAATCATGATCTGCCGTGGTAAGCTGGGCGCCTGCGATAGCGGTGCAAACGCTGCGCCAATGCTCGTCGGTAGAGTCCATACGCGAGGCCACCGTATTACCCATATATCTTAGACGGGCTTGCCCGCACCAATCACACCGATGCCTAGGCGCAGCTGAAATTTGTTGAATGCCTCCATGTTGATCTCTTATAGTTTTTGCTTCATAGCAAATGCAAGTGCCACCAAGTCACAAACGCTGTATTCTGCTCTTTCGCCGCGCTCATGTAGATGTGCTGAGTTCTGACCGGAAGCAGCCATGTATGTCGCGCCAACCGTTTTGATTTTATCGATGGACGTAAAGCGTAGCTCCTGAAGTCACTTGAAAATTAAAAATTTTTGAAATAAATATATTGAAGTTTTTCAATATAACTTTACAGGTGAATCAGATATTATAATGTAAATACGAGTACAAACATTTTTTGGAAGTTGCATGAGAAGGCGTAAAATTCTGCAATCATACTTACATATTTTTATACTCTCGCAACAAAGTTGCTAAGGAGAGTATTAAAGTTTTGTTCACATAACGGTTGTTTGTAAGTCCTAAAACTAAAAGAGTCAGATATAGGGTTATATACCAAAGTGATCAGGGTGACGAGTAGAGTTGAAATCCGGATGTCTGTCTGTCCGTCCGTCTGTCCGTCCGTCCGTGCAAGCTGTAACTTGAGTAAAAATTGAGATATCATGATGAAACTTGGTACACGTATTTCTTGGCTTCATAAGAATGTTAAGTTCGAAGATGGGCAAAATCGGCCAACTGCCACGCCCACAAAATGGTGAAAACCGAAAACCTATAAAGTGTCATAACTAAGCCATAAATAAAGATATTGAAGTGAAATTTGGCACAAGGGATCGCATTAGGGAGGGGCATATTCGGACGTAATTTTTTTGGAAAAGTGGGCGTGGCCCCGCTTCTCGGAAACTACTATAGCTATGTCAACCAAACTCTACAGAGTCGTTTTCTTCAGGCATTTCCATATACAGTTCAAAAATGGAAGAAATCGGATAATAACCACGCCCACCTCCCATACAAAGGTTACGTTGAAAATCACTAAAAGTGCGTTAACCGACTAACAAAAAACGTCAGAAACACTAAATTTTGCGGAAGAAATTGCAGGATGAAGCTGCACCCAGGCTTTTTGTTAGAAATTGAAAATGGGCGTGGCGCCGCCCACTTATGGACCAAGAACCATATCTCAGGAGCTACTAGACCGATTTCAATGAAATTCGGTATATAATATTTTCTTAACACCCTGATGACATGTACGAAATATGGGTGAAATCTGTTCACAACCACGCCTTCTTCCAATATAACGGTATTTTGAATTCCATCTGATGCCTTCTCTGTGTAATTTATACATTAGGAACCAATGATGATAGCGGAATAAAACTTTACACAAATACGGTATTTGAAAAATATGTAAATGACGGATAATGAAATCTCGATTATCACTTTATCATGCGAGAGTATAAAATGTTCGGTGACACCCGAGCTTAGTCCTTCCTTACTTGTTTGAAATAGGAAATGCTGAATTATGAGCGTTTGGAGCGCACCTATGAGAGCTGCCTCGCCTCGATGTCAAAAAAGTGCTTGGCGACTTTAACGCCAGAGCGGCCAAGGAACGTATCATTGGCGCAATGGTCGGTAAATCAGGCCTACATGATGAAGCATCCCCACAAATTCAGCCTACATGATGAAACATCCCCATCCTAGGCTGATTGACTTTGCCAGGGACCGAAATATGATTATCTGTAGCACTAGATTCCTGCTCTAGAAAAATTCATCAAGCCATCTGGCTGTCTCTGGATCGAAAAGCCAGATTGGTCACGTTGTGATAGACGAAAGTCACATCTCCAGTGTTTCTGACGTTCCGAGGTCCCAGCATTGCCTCGAATCGTTATCTTTTTGTAAAGAAGAAGAAGCCTCTGTGCACCAAAAAAACACGTCAAGAAACACAAAAAAGGTTCGACGTCGAGAAGCAGAAATCACAACAGATAGGCGAATGATTTTAATGGCAGTAAAAGGAGATGGTGAAATCTATTCCCAAATCGCTGACGCTGAATCAGATGTTCCATTAATCGAGCATGAAGGAGTTCGAATAGCAATATTCGTCTGAAGAACAACAAGGAGGTGGGGACCGATGGGTTGCTGAAAAGGTGCCTACATTAGCTTCTTTTTAAGATGTGGTATGATATTATCCACAAAAATCTGGACCCCACAATCTACGAAAATTTCCGGGGAAAAGCCTCTTTAATATTCTATATAAGGTCTTATCTAACGTAACGTGTGCGAGAATGAAACCCACCGTCAAAAAACCGATTGGACCTTATCAGTGTGACTAAGATCTGGAAAATACGAAAAGACACGTAAAACATATCAAGACACCACTTCTTCGTCGATTGTGAAGCCGCTTTCGACAGTATGAAAGGGAACTGCCGCTATGCCACTAGGTTGGACAAAGAAGTGACAAATGGGCCTAGTGGTGAACGAGGGCAAAACGAAATATCTGCTATCATCTAATAAACAGTCGTCGCATTCGCTACTTGGCTCCCAAGGCACTATTGCAAGACTCAACACTGTTGACCAACCTAGATTTACTCTTGTTAACAGGTGCTACTTTGGAGTGAGTAGGCAACTGAGAAGTAAAATCCTCTCTCGACGAACAAAAACTTAACTATATAAGTCACTAATAATTCCCGTCCTGCTATATGGTGCAGAGGCTTGGACGATGACAACATCTGATGAATCGGCGGTACGTGTTTTCGAGAGAAAGGTTGTGCGGAGAATTTACGGCCCTTTGCCATTTGCAATGGCGAATACATATTGCAGTCGATGGAACGATGTAATTCCTCAAAACGGATGAAGTGAGTAATTTTATTCAGAAACAAGTAAGGAAGGGCTATGTTCGGGTGTCACCGAACATTTTATACTCTCGCATGATAAAGTGATAATCTAGATTTCATTATCCGTCATTTACATATTTTTCAAATACCGTATTTGTGTAAAGTTTTATTCCGCTATCATCATTGGTTCCTAATGTATATATTATATAGAGAAGGCATCAGATGGAATTCAAAATAGCATTATATTGGAAGAAGGCGCGGTTGTGAACCGATTTCACCCATATTTCGTACATGTCATCAGGGTGTTAAGAAAATATTATATACCGAATTTCATTGAAATCGGTAGAGTGGTTCCTGAGATATGGTTTTTGGTCCATAAGTGGGCGACGCCACGCCCATTTTCAATTTCTAAAAAAAAGCCTGGGTGCAGCTTCATCCTGCAATTTCTTCCGTAAAATTTAGTGTTTCTGACGTTTTTTGTTAGTCGGTTAACGCACTTTTAGTGATTTTCAACGTAACCTTTGTATTCCATTTTTGAACTGTATATGGAAATGCCTGAAGAAAACGACTCTATAGAGTTTGGTTGACATAGCTATAGTAGTTTCCGAGATATGTACAAAAAACTTAGTAGGGGGCGGGGCCATGCCCACTTTTCCAAAAAAATTACGTCCGAATATGCCCCTCCCTAATGCGATCCTTTGTGCCAAATTTCACTTCAATATCTTTATTTATGGCTTAGTTATGACACTTTATAGGTTTTCGGTTTCACGCCATTTTGTGGGCGTGCAGGGCCGATTTTGCCCTTCTTCGATTTTAACCTTCTTATGGAGCCAAGGAAATACGTGTACCAAGTTTCATCATGATATCTCAATTTTACTTACTCGCTTAACGACGGAGCTTGACGGACACAGACGGACGGACATGGACAGACGGACGGACGACGAGGGATCGACAGACGGACGGACGGACAGACAGACATCCGATTTCAACTTTACTCGTCACCCTGATCACTTTGGTATATATAACCCTATATCTGACTCTTTTAGTTTTAGGACTTACAAACAACCGTTATGTGAACAAAACTATAATACTCTCCTTAGCAACTTTGTTGCGAGAGTATAAAAATTTGCTGCAAAGTCTAGTTTGCACATGCGTATATTTATACCCTGAACAGGGTATATTAAGTTTGTCAGGAAGTTTGTAACACCCAGAAGGAATCGTCGGAGACCCTGTAAAGTATATATAGAAATGATCAGTATGTCGAGCTGAGTCGATTTAGCCATGCCCGTCTGTCCGTCTGTCTGTATATATACGAACTAGTCTCTCAGTTTTTAAGATATCGTTTTCAAATTTTGCAAACGTCATTTTCTCTTCAAGAAGCTGCTCATTTGTCGGAACGGCCGATATCGGACCACTATAACATATAGCTGCCATACAAACTGAACGATCGGAATCAAAATCTTGTATGGAAAACTTTCACATTTGACAAGATATATTCACGAGATTTGGTATATGTTATTTTCTAAGGCAACAATGTAATCTCTAAAAAACTTGTTTAGAACGGATTACTCTAGCATATAGCTTCCATACAAACTGAACACATAGCTACTAACAGAAATGCACCTGTGAAGGGTATTTAGCTTCGGTGCAACCGAAGCTAACGTTTTTTATTGTTTCTTGTAAAATTGGGTACTATTTCCACACAATGTGTAAAAAACTTGCGAATTTCATTGCATTTTATCACCATTGAATTGCGTTACACGCGGCAGTCTCAAAGCTCACTTCTGCTATTGCGCTATTTTCAAATTCTTTTTTTACACATAATATAACTGTATGTGTACCAACATGCATATAACATGAATGCATTTTACCGAACTGTAGGTACAAGCAAATATTAGAGTACGCACGTACATTTTTGAATGGGATTTCCGGTGTCCATTCCGTGGTCGGTTCATCCTCAATAATTAATGCTTTCGGGTCGATGGTGCTTGCCAGATTATGAGAACTCGCTGTTGCGCCGTTCATTTTTAGCGGTTTCTGATCGACCACTGTTAAGGGCGCAATCATCGTAGTCGGCGACGAGACAGTCGATACGCCAGTTGAATCCGCAGCACCGCTACTGCTCGCACCGTTGCTGCTAAGGCCATTAATACCATCACCTATACGTCCACCATTACCCAATGCTACACCTACCCTCCCATTTGGCAGCGAGTTCACCGAAATATTCTTCTTCTGCAATGCGTTGCGAGTGGTGTGACGGGAAGATGGGCCAGTTGTTGTTGTTGTTGTTGGACTTTCAACCACCTGCGGTCGGTATGGATTTGGAGCTGGTGGGTGTTGTACAGGCGGTTGCGATGCTGGCATCACTGCCACCAGTCCCCGTGCCAATGGTGTTGGCTAAGTGTTGACTGCTGCGCGTGCCAAAGCGACGTTTCGGCCTGCAAGTGTCATAAACAAAAGCGAAACCAAATAGAATAAATAAACAATGCAAAGTTGTTTGTGTGTGTATGTGTGCAAATCTAAAGTTAATTACTCGTTCTAGTTAAAGCATAAACATTTGAGGCAAATATCTTCATATTTATTTGTTTGTGTGTGTGAAGGTACTTAAAACTTAGTTGAAACAGTCTTAGTGTATGACAGGCGTAGCTTTGCGGCATTTCATTTAATTGTTTATTTATGCATTTCACCTTCTGCTTCAATCATTCACCCTAACGGCTTGGTGCGCTTGATAAGATACGTTTTGATGTTCATCATTTTCAAGTGATTGTCACGGCTACCGCCGTTGCCCGGCTCCACTCCGTAGGCCTCGTTGAGGCACTTCAGTATGGCCTCGGAGATATGTACACGCCTGTAATGGTAATTGAAGATGAATTACTTCTTAACACGTGCGGAAAGTTGTCTGGCGAAGTCGCCGAAAGATAATAAATATAATCGATTGATTGCATGTAATGAGAAATGTAAATTCGAATACAAGAAAACAACTTTAACATATAATTCATTATGTTATGCTGGGGTGGAAAAATATAGTATGTAAAACTATACATATATTCCCAAACATACTAGTTAAAGCTACTGCTTTATTAGCTAATGCAGGTAAAAGTTAATTTAAGTTAGAGACGTTGACTGACGTACGCATGTCTGTCAAAAAGTTGAAAGTTAAGGTCGTTCAATGAAAAAATGTCAATCAAACAAATAAGTCGTCACAAACTATTTATATTTGCAAATGGGAATAAATTTGGCAGTCTTGTGTGATAAACTGTTCGGATTTCAAACTGACAATGATTTTAATTTGGAAAGAACCCATGGTGCGCCCTTAAGTATATACTCAATAACTCTATTTTGATATATGTATGTATATTAACGCCCTGTATACTCAAAAAAAAAAAAAAACGTTTGCCTAGGGCTGGTCTCTTTAAACTGTGCACATAAGCCGAATCAATAAATTCTTTTTCCTAGATTAGTACAACCTTTTTTTGTATTTTGTGTGAAGTGATCTGATCTTCTTTTACATCCCTGGGAGAGATGATTCTCCAAATTCTACAAGTCGCTCTCCATCCCATCCCCGTCCTGATAAATGGTGCAGAGACATGGACGATTACAACATCTGATGAGTCGGCGTTACAAGTTTTCGAAAGAAAAGTTCTGCGAAAGATTTATAGCCCTTTGGGCATTGGCAATGGCGAATGCGCAGTCGATGGAACGATGAGCTGTACAAAATATACGTCCACATTGACATAATTCAACGAATTAAGAGACAGGGGCTACGCTAGCTAGGTCATATTGTCCGAATGGATGAAAGCACTCCAGCTCTGAGAGTATTCGACGCAGTACCCGTCGGGGGAAGCAGAAGAAGATGAAGATCTCCACTCTGTTGGAAAGACCAGGTGTAGAAGAACCTGGCTACACTTGAAATAAGAAGAAAGACTGGCGTGCTGTTCTTAGCAGGGCTATAACTGCGTAAGCGATGTCTGCACCAATAAAGAAGAAGAAGATGTGACTTTCATATGTCAGTTAGTTTACGTGTGGTAGCAATTTGTTTACGACGCGAAAAGTTTGTCTTGCGATTTCTTTATACAAAGTGAGAGGATGCCTATTTTAGAATGTGACAACTCATAACTGTATCGAAAATGATTAATTATACATCGACAGGGATTCAATGAGTTCATCAACTATCTCCTTGATGCCAGCTTTAGCTTTTAAACTCGATGTGCAAATACGAATCGAAAATCAGTTCGAGCAGATATAGGTGATAATATATTAAACTGTTTGGGGAAAATACATATATCTAAATAAATTTCTGAGAGCAAAGTCAAAAAGACTCATAGAAAATTCCGCATAAATTCCATTGCTGACATTCTAAGACTCACAGCGCATGGATGCTGCTAATGTCAGCTTGGTTAAATAGGGTTCCAGAAACACGTCGTTCTATAGGGAACCACAACTGGCTGACCTGAAAACCTCTAGGCGGAGGGTAACTTAAAAAAGATATAATCTCGTAAAAGCTAAAAGTAAGGGGTCAGCGTGATAGGTGTCGCGTTTGCTTACTTCGTAGCATAAGCTCAACTATGAGACCACTTCACAGTAGTGTGTGTTTCTGTTTAAGAACATTCCGTAACCGTGACTATCGACGAAAGATGGATTTACTGGCCAACGATCGTTTGAAACAGTAGACATCATTTGGCGAACCAAATATAAAGAAGATGAAGATGGTACGTGTGATCTGTTTCATACACTTGAAGAAGGGAAAAACGGTCTCTATTACGTTGAATTATGGGGCTGATTGTAATTGTTCTTTCACTGTCTTCAAGTTACTGGTGACGCATCCATCGTCACTTTAACCATATTATGAACTGCTGCTCTAACATCAAAATTTATAAGTCAAAGTCGTACAAAAACTTGACTCGAATAACGATCACATAAAGGTATTCGTTTGGAAGTCTCTAGAAAACGAACTTTACAGATGTATTAAAGCAGTTTGAGCATCGCTAAGTCAAGGATTCGAGCTAATACAATGACAATGCCAATAAGCAAGTCGCCATTTTACAAAATTTCTGCTTTACTTTGGTAGGCGGGTGGCATTATCATTTTTATTTAATTTTTTGATGAATATCATTTTAGAGCGCTATGTAAATTTTGATTAATTTTCGTGTGATATGTAAATATGTATATGCATGTTATAGTATATTATAGTATTAATTGTTTTCTGAAGTATGCAATATTCATATTCTATCATTTTTAGAGTAATTTTATATGAGTGCTCCGAAAGCTTTTCGCTTACACTTTTTCCTGCCATTTGGAACACAAATCTTGGAAATTTAATACTCACCCGGGAATAGCGCCAGATTCCATGTGATCTGCAATAATAACCTCGTTCGACCACACTTCAAAATGCCATTTTTTATTCCCAACACGCCGCACATCACCGAGCCACTATGAATGCCGATGCGCATATTCAAATCGACCTGTGTGAGAGTTCGAACAAAAACAAATTGTTACTGTAAGGCAAATACGATATTTGTATTTTATGTGCATAAAAAAATATTTTCACATATTTTAGTATGTACTGTATAAACGCACATGAAATGCAAATATTTTTACTGCAGTAATTTTCGAAAATAACTCCACTTTTCGCGGGTCTCAAAAAGCTAGTTCCGTTTTGAAGAAAGGGTGTTACAAATATTCAATTGTAAGTAACAGAAGTGATATTTGCGACGGAAGTAATTAACTCTCTGTAATTGAGGGATTTAGAGTGAAAAGAGGCAATTTGCAGTTTTACGAAAAACGCTTCACACACTGAAATTAATGTTCACATTTTGACTCTAAATGATAATATCATACACTTTTGCTAAGTTAAAAGATTTTTTTTTATTGTAAAACAACATACCAATGTTATGTTAATCCTTTCGAAAATTGTTTGTTCTACCTAAAGAAAAAAATGGCTAACTGAACTCTGCCACACTCGAAGAGTGGCATAAGATTCAACTGGAATATTACATATCAAAGTTAATGCAATCCATTAAAAACCGCCTCCAACTTAAAGTGAATTCTAAGGGTAGTCATACTAAATATTAAAATTAGCCATAAGTTATTATAATTGAATATATACAGACTAAAAAATTGGATTAGTACATTGTGTAAGAAGATTTATGACTGTTTCGAAAATGTGTAGGATTTATGTTTTTGTTGTATTTTATTTTTAATTTTTTCGCTGACATTAATTAAATACATATAAGGGGTTACTTGGCTTTAAGGGTTTAGTATAAATCGAATTTTTCATTATCTTCTTAAATTCGACAACACCTCCAGAAAATTGACCTAAATTTTTAAGTTGATCAGATTAATAGTTTCCGAGATACAGCTTTGAGAACTTATGTAATCGAGGAAAAAAAAACGTTGCGAAATTTTAATTTCTTGTTTAAAAATTTCTGTAAAAATCCAATTTTCAGCTTTTCTCCTTCGTTCAAGTTTTAAATTAAGGTTTTAACTAAAAAACGTATTTTGTTAACTTTAGATGATCTTTTAAGGAGTTATCCTGCCAACGGGTCGCATATTTTTTTTTGAGGGGTCACCGGGAATGGCGTCGCAATGGCCTAATTTGAAATATTTTATCCAAAAATTTCAGAATTTTTTTATTAAAAGTGTATGTTTCTAACAGTAACAAATTCCAATAAAATATTTAATTTTTTATATGAGAAAAAATTATTGAAAAAAGACTGTTTTTACCCGCAAAACCCATGTAATCCCTTAAATTGATTTGGAATAAAAAGTTGTTTTAAACATAACAAAGGTATGTATTTCATTTAATTGACACCTTCAAATAAAAGTTCAACTTTTCAATTAGGTGGGTAATGTGTGAAAATATGATGAAAATATGCTTAAAGTTTCATTCAATTAAATATTTGCCTCGGAAGAACAAGCTTTAAACGATAAGATAACTGTAGCTTTTAGCTGCCACGTAGAAACCACCTCCAAAGAAAAAGGGACAACAGCCTCTCGGAAAGACCCTATACTTAGGTATCTAGTTGATGTTCTCGTAAGAGTAAAAATTGACAACACCCCTCCTAAGAAATGCGGTGTACGGGTCAAGGACGGAGCCGAGTACGAGCGTGGGATTCGTGGTGTGAAAGAGACTCAGTCGTTCAGTCTTGGAATTCATTTTGGTGGAGAACGCCTGGCCACAATCCGTATCAAAGCTAAGACTTTCAACAAAACACTGATTTGCGACCACGACCAAATATGTCTATTATGAGCGCTTGAAGGGCACTTATTAGAGCTGCTCCCGTCACGATATTAAAATTGTGCTTGGCGACTTTAACGCCAGGTTGGGCAAATAATGCATACTACACACAATGTTTGAAAACATTAGCTTCCATGGCGAAATATGTTCAAATAGTTTATTCTGATCGACTTTGCCTAGGCCCGTAATATCGTTATCTGTAGTACTAGATTGCAGAACAATTGGTCAAGCTACTTGGCTGGAATCGCTACGGACAGCAAAATGGTTTTCTATTCGATTTGTACTCTTATCCTATGGTATAGTAGTACATCAGCAGCTTGGTATAAAGGAACTGTGAGATGGTTCAAATTCTTTACATGAAAACACTTGAAAAGGGGACTACTGGTTTTCGGAAAAGTCTAAAGAACAGCTGGTACGATGAAGATTGGCTTAAGGCAGTGGAAAAATGGCAGACTATCTATCTCCCATTGTTGAGATAGACCACAACACGAGCAGGGTGGATAGATACTGAGAATTGAGGAAGGAATCAGGATGCATACGCAGACAATGGTAATGCTTGAAAATTCAACAAAAAGATGTGGTGACTAACAGAAGGTTTCAAGACCAAGGAGTACTCTTGTAGTACCCAAAGCGGATGGAGGGAACACTTCTTAAGCCTGCTGAACGGCAGTGAAAGTATGATTTTTTCCTTCTATGGCATTGCTGAAATAACACGTGCTGCAGAGATAAATACAGAAGGTACAATCTTCTATAAGAGTGCACAGCTGCAGGCGGGCGCCGATGATATTGACACCATTGGCCTCAAACATAGTTCTGTTAGTTTCATCGCTTGCTGAGTAAGCAAATGAAAGTAAAGACTTTGTGGAAGATTGATGGTCTTTTCCACATTGGCAATGGCGAATACCACAGCCGATGGAACGATGAGTTGTACGGTGACATGGACATGGTTCAGCGAATGGAGAAAGAGCTGGCTTCACTTGGTATCTTCAATTGGCGCCAAATAGCTAAAAGAAAAAACTACAAAATCCGCGCTATTGTTAACTCGGCTATAACCGCATTAGTGCCGTCTACGTCAGTAAAACCGAGGATAGTTTCCTTAAAATATTTAAATTAAAATCACGTGAATGCTCGAAGGATGTACCCAAAATATTGAGATGTATCTTAAGTAGTAAAATTAAAGTTGGACACCAATGATTATTGATGTGACTGTGAAGTACCTACTGCGTTTTCAGTACATACTTTCCAAACTTTTTGCTTTAGGTGTGATTTGGTGGTACCTAAATGTTTTGAATAGAAAGTGATAATTACTAACTTAGTTTGATGGGTCTGGGGAGTAATAATTTGCTAAGTGCGGAGAAAACTTTATTGCACTTTCTGATTAAATATGGGTTCAACAGTAAATCATTCATGGCTTATCTGTTTTATTTAAAAGTCAATTTCTTTTAAATGCTGTAGGTATATCAATGCCAAAAGTTTGAGGTTTTATTTTTCATATCGGTTTCTTATATACTGCATGCATGTTGAATTCACATGTGCAGTTTATATTGTATATCGTTAGATTGTAGGGATGCAAGGCCATTGATCCTCGTTGAAACCATACACAATGTTTTACATGTAAACTGAACTGGCGGGTGCAATAGATTATTCTTTTAAAATGGGTGATAAAGTGGTTGAAGTTGTGGTTGTAGCCCCAGATTTTGGGCTCACGTACACTTTCTAGACAACATAAATCATATGTACATCCAAACATATACAATAATATAGCACACATACACATGAATGAGCAAGTATTTACAGACATATGCACTGAAGAGGATTCGCAAGTACCAGTAGGTTTCAAAGCCAATGCAAACACAAAGACTCGCAGGCCATAATTTGCAGAAGCAGAAAGCGCTCGGTTAGTTGAGAGGCACAGAGTTCACTACTTTTACAGATTTCATCGATTTTTGTCGGTATTGTTTACGCTTTCGCGTTGTGTTGCATTATCGCATAATTTAA
This sequence comes from Bactrocera tryoni, assembly GCF_016617805.1. Taxonomy (NCBI): domain Eukaryota; kingdom Metazoa; phylum Arthropoda; class Insecta; order Diptera; family Tephritidae; genus Bactrocera; species Bactrocera tryoni. The sequence goes on from NC_052503.1 coordinate 43,780,260, forward strand.
GCATTAAATTTAATAATTTTTCACCTGCACCAAGTCACCACCATTTAGCTGACCATTGTGTGCATTGTTGGACAGGTGCGTGTGTGTGTGTGAGTGCCTGGCGCATTTTTGTTTGCTGCTGACAGGGCAAAATGCTTTCAAAGCGATTTCCATGCAAATGAATTGTCAACATTACCTCGAACCTCGAATCGCTCGTGTCAGCAGCATACCTATATACATATGTACGTACATACATGTAATCAGCGCTCATACGAATAGGGGTGAAAAGTCACATATATACGATGTGTGCTCATATGTTGGTTGTAAATTTTTGGTTTGGTTCGATAGCGACCGTATGAACACACAATAAAGCCAACTGCCGGTCAATAAAAACTCCGTTTCTGCCGACTCAAAACTGATACGGCTGCTGCTGTGACTTTTTATGCCTCCAACAACAAACATATGTATATACATAAACTCGTACATGTTTCATACATAAATATTTGTAAGCGCCTCTGAAATACAGCAAGGCGTTAATGGTTGAGTTTTGTGTCACCAATATGTACTCGAATTTCTATGATTTATAGCAGGTGGTGCAAAAATTACCTACCGATGTTTTTTGGAAAATGAAAAACTTTTTTAAAAAATCAAAAACTTTGATTCTTCTTGTGGATTATTTTTGTTTGGCCTTTTAAATTTTTTACATCAAGTCATTGATTGTCATTTGAGCTCTTTTTATGACATTTTCCATCACTTTGGCCAGAACTTCCGGCTATAGGTCCTCAAATTCTTGACGGATATTGTCTTTAAGAGCTGCAAGGGTCTGAGGCTTACTGACATAAGCCAGCGACTTCAAAAAGCCCCACAAAAAGATGTCTGGAGCGGTCAAATCTGGCGATTTTGCCAAAACGGGAGATTAGGCGCCCGGGAAATGCATCCTTCAGCATATCGGTTGTGGCACGCAGTGAAGCGTACCATTGTTTATTTACGTGTATTTTGCATGTGTTTACTACACAAATGTCAAAACAGAACTGACATTAGAGGTCAATTGCAAAATTTATAGCATTTCTGATAGGAGGATTAGTTTTGAGCCACCCTTTATAAAGTGAACCAGTTTTTAAAAACTGGGTGGATATAGTTCCTATTATTTTTTTTGTGTATTTCGAAGAAATTATTTGTCAGATGAACAATTTTATTGAAAATAAAATTCTGCAAAAATATTGATAGGTGACTTTCTGCCTTTTTTCGGTGTGATTTTAATATTAATTGACAATACACATGTAGGTGCATACATATGTATCTCCTTCATTAATATATCCAGTAACATTTACAGTATATTTCCTCGAAACTTGTTGTCAATATACTACTGTAGACAAAAAAATAGTAAGCAATTTCGAAATTTTGTGTGCGGAATTAAATTTCTGGTACCGAAATGTTCAGAATGTTGGAAGGGCCTTCGGTGATAGATGTTTGTCGCGAACAAGTGGCTTTGATTGGTACAAATTATCAAAGGCCTTCCAGGAAGGCCAGCGACATGAACAGATGATCAACACAGGCAGAATCTTACTGGAATTGTTGAAATATCGGAAGGATCTGTAGAAACCATTTAAAAGATCATTTGGCTCTTAGAAAAGTGAAAGCACGATTGGGTCCAAACCACTACAATTTTTCGCAATACAACATCGCATTATAGTGATAGATGAAATTAAATTACTAATATGTGTGTCATTTGTTTCATTCCAGGCTCGTTTCAAGGCATCGAATAGCTTGTTTTTATTAGCGTGGATCTGTTCACTATTAATCTGCCTGTTGACAATTTCTCATAAGTTTTCTATCGGGTTTATGTCAAGAGAGTGGGGGGGTCATCTCATAACATAAACCTGTTTTTCCAAAAATGAATCCTTCACCACTTTGGACATGTGTTTGGAGTCATTGTCATGTCGCGGCACTTTTTTGGATAACGTGGGGTAACATTTGGGCTTGCAGTATATTTTTATTTTGAAACCAATTCATGTTCCCTTCTATTTTGTATATATGTCCTACTTCCTGACCAGGAAAGTATCCCCACACCATTACATTACTCCCACCATGTATATTGTACCCTGTACCCTTTATTTGATAGTCTTCGTACACGTATCATTCCATCTGAGTTGTGCAAATTAAATTTGGACTCATTTGGAAACAATATTAACTTCCATTGCTCTACATACTAATTGATATACAGTTTCGAAAATTCAATATATGATATGCATAGGCATGGTTGACAATAATTTAGGAGTAATTTTAAACGATTAACTTCATCCAAAATTTATAAGAGGCGATTTTGTAATTATGGAAGTAGGCATGTGTTTGGTTCGATTTCGCCTATTTTCATAATGTAATATAAAATACCATAACAGTAATAGCAAAATTACCAAGGAACACATCCACACATGTCTTAATTTTTACTCAAATTATTGGTCTAGATTTCGTTTTCGATTGTAGCCGCGCATCCTTGATGGCCTTTATCATATCCAGTCCATTCTCCACACTGCACACCGCATGATCTGGTCGGGTCTTCCAATTGTCGCTCTCGAACGTAAACAGTGATTGTCCTGCGGTTGCGGTCAAATGAAGCGAACACCACAGCGTCAGCATGTAGTTGCAATTATAACAACAACAACAATACCAATAGTGGACACAATACGATGCATCAACGTCCAGGGCCAAACCGGAAAAACGTAAAAATTTTGTATTTACATTATTGTCTTATCTTTAGCAATTTGGCTTCATTTTACTACTTGGCCAATTGTTTATTATTGTTGTTGGTTTTCGTGTGTCTGCAGATTTACGTATGTAATTCAAGTTTTACTGCCAACCATGTATAGTACGTATGGGGAGACGCCGTAACTTGGGTGTCGGGTATTTGCGAACAGTGACAGATGATGCCGTCACTTAAGTGCGCTATTTGCTTCCGATAAATGTCAAAGTAATTTGAGCTAAGTGACAGACATACATACATACATATGTACTGTCTTCAGTTTCTTGTAGCTTGAATGGTCAAGACCACATAAGAAAATGAAGCGCAAGAAAATTTGTATTTTTACTGATCGAAAAAAAAGAAGATTTGAAAAAGAAAGTTATAAATAAGATTATAATGCAACAGACGCTCTGCAAAACATTATGTAAATCAGTGTACGCTATTTGTGAACCCATATCGATACCCACATAATTCGATATATTTCAGAATTTGTGACTAATTACATGACATGATTGGAGGATAAATTTTCAGACAGTTTTAATACTCAGAATGCAAAAATAAGCTTTTGCTTCGGCCTTTCATAGCAAGGTACCGGAAGTTACCGGAAAATTATTGGCATTTGTCTGTTATTTCCAGAATAATCTTTTCAAAATTTGTAAAAGGAATTTTGTGCATATAATATGTTTGAAATTTATGTTGTAAAAGAGAATTAAGTAAGGAAGAATGTGAGAGGGAATCTCAACACTATCGCTTAACAAAGTAAATAAAGTTACTTAAACGTGCAAACAAATCGTTTAGAATTTTGACGAGCTGCTAGGCGGATGTTTTGCTTGCTAACTCAGTGAAACCCTGTAACAAATAGAAAGGGATTTTTACAAATAGCTTGATAAGTACACGGCTTAAAACTAAACCGGTATTTTTTCGATATTTATTTTGTACCAATATCTGATTCGGTTAATGATACTTCGAACTACGGAAATATATTACTTCCATATTCGTCCTTTCTGTCAAACCTCATGGAGATTGACGATTAAAAAAAAAACTTCTGGGTTCAGTTGTCGGACTAAATTTAATCTTTCGCATCTCTTAATAACGTTCGGTGTGAAGAATTTTGAGATTCAACCAAATAAACTACCTTATGAATTTCTTTGTGAACCAGTCGATACTTAGTTAAAAACAAGAAAGAACGATAACTTCAGCAGCACAGAAGCATTATTTATAACAAGATCTTTATTATGATTTTAATCAATCAGTTAGAATAGAAGCTGTAAGGAATGTGGTGTGACCTGAACAATATGCCCGAAGAGTGGGGCAACAAGTTATGCCGAATTTCATGAAGATACCTTGACAAATCAAATAAGTTTCCGTATAAGGATTGAAGGTTGATCGTTCAATTTGTATGATAGTTCCATGCCACAGCCATCCGATATCGGGGGTTCCTTCTGGGTTTCACAAAAGAAGTGTAACCAAACGGTTGATGACTCCGACTAATTGACTATTTGTGGACACTTAATCTAACTGACTATTTATTTATAAATAAATAAGTTAACTGTGTTTTCGAGGTTGCGGTTAGTGGTTGAGAATGTTGGTATATTTATGGGAAATTTGGCCTCAGAGAAGACGCGTGAGTTTTGTGTTGTCAATCTTTTGGCTAACTCTTCTAAACGAAATCATAGTTAGTTATTTAATCCGGTAACACTAATCACCTTGTCTTTAGCCACAATGCGTTTGTTTTTTTATAGACCCAATTTATTGTGGAGCACTCACATTCGCGCGAGTGTTGAAAATGAAAAACCCCTGTATTGAAGAAGAGTAATTTTTATTTATTATTATCCTTTATTTACACCAATATTTTTGCGCGAAATAATCTTTCGCGCAGAATTGCGGTGGCATCAAATTAATGCCTAATGTGTTAGATCGCTGTAAGTTTGCGCGGGCGGAACGCTGTCGATCGGAGTAGAAGGTGGTGTTGACGCGGCGCTGTGTGACATCAAATATATAAAACGGATGTTGATGTGCGAATTGTGTATAAAGAATGTTAATTGCGGCATGGGTGGTGACATCTTCCTGAGTGTGGTGTGCTGTACTAGAGTGCGCTCGTTTTTCCCGAGTAGAGTTTTATGGTAAGAAGAGGATTTGCTTATTTAAACAGCGTTACCAGGAAATTAATCAAGGAGGAAAAAATATTTTTTTTTTAGCCGCCATTTAAGTGTCATATTAGGATGTATCAGCGGTCCAAAATTAAAAAACATTGCGCGCCTTCATATTCTCGATTTAGTCAACCTTCTTGGATAGTGATGATGACTGCTTTTGCTTGAAGGGAGAAAAGGTATCTTCTCTTTTAAGGGACCGCAAATCATATTGTATTAGAAATGCTCTAAAAAAAGTTGCTCTTATGCGGTGTTCGGATGATTACGTCCTTAATCGAATAAAACTATATATGAAAAGGGTGATCTATTCGAGGTTCCCAACTTTTTTAAAGAAAAATCATAGAAACTCTAAATATATTGGGGAATGTTTATTATAATTTAAAAGAATATCCCTTGAAATTTATATTTTAAAGATTATCTCTTTCAAGTGTGGGCCCCAGCAACGTCTGAGATGGTCCATCCGTTGAGTCCAATTTTCAATAACTCGTTCGAGCATGTCGACTGGTAACTGGCAAATGACATTCGTGATGTTTTGCTCCAAGGCCTGAAACATAGCGTGATTATCCATTCAGACTTTACATATTACCACAGGAAAAAGTCTAACGGTGTGATATCACACGTTCTTAGTGGCCGCTTCGACCGGCCCAAAACGTGAAATCTGCTCACCGAATTGTTATCTAAATAAATACATTAATTGATTCAATGTGTGGAAATTGGCGCCGTCTTGTCTTGATGGTTACCGTCACCGGCATCATATTTGAAGAAATAAGAACCGATGATTCCGCTCGCCCTCACTCCACATCAAACCGCTGCTTTGTCTAGATAATATGGCTGCTCTTACATTTCTTCAGGTTGCTCTTCGTCCTGAATGTGGCAATTTTGCTTCTTTACATACCCATTAACTCAGAAATGGGCCTCATAGCTAACAAAATTTAGCTCGAATACTAGGGATCTTATTGGAACTTTTCAAGAGCCCATAAAGCGAAGCGAAGCCGCCAAAGAAGGTCGAGCGGCTTCAGTTTTTGTACGCTTTCAATTTAAACACCGACGTAAAATGCGCCAAATCGTTCCATAGTCAGTCCGAGTTGCTGCGAAAGGCACCAATCCGACTCTCCACGGCTTTTGAGTACCCTCTCAGCTACGGCCACTATACTCGCATTTTCTTCATTGCGTGCTGAACCTGATCTATTCGGTCGAATATTTTCCAATAATGAATGCTGGATCCGCTCGAAACATATTCTTTACAGAACGTGAATTTTCGTAATAAAGTTGAACGATTTGTAAACGTTTTTCAGGTGTAAGTCTTTCCATGATGAAATGCCATACATGACTGAACAAAAATAACAAAACAGCTTGACACGACTCACGCGTGATCTGTCAAACAAAGGCTTTAGGGAAAAGTACCTCTATTGGATCACCCGTTATATACGATTGTGATAATTGACTATGTTATTATGCATATATTTACGAATATTTTTGAATGTAAAATTTAAAAGGCTTTTGAATAGAATTTGTAAGTTCAATAAGTTAGTAGGCTTATAATACCCTTGATGACTATTGATTCGAAGTACTCGTGTGGGATATTAAGAAGGAGTTTGTTGACTCATTTGACTTGTTGGCATAGTCCATAGCCTTGACGTAGCCACACAAGAAATAGTCTGCCTGCGCCAAATCGCACAACCGAGGCAGCCAACTGGCTGGGCCATTTCGTGAGATAACACCTTCATCAAACTTGGTTTTCAATAAATCGATTGAGACATTCGGGTGTAGCTTGTTGCGGTGTCCTGTTGAAAGCACATATTGTCAAAGTCTATACCATTTAATTCAAGCCAAAAATATTCGGTTATCATTCAGCGTAGCGATTCACATTCATTAGTACGACCTAATGACGCCGCCGGCCCATAAACCGCACCAAACCGTAATTTTTTCGGGACGCAATGGTGACTCATGGAGTATGTCTGAATGTACTTTCACAGAAATAAGGAATTTCATTGATATACCAAACCGTTTTTGTTTAATTAAAAAAAAAAAAAACTTTTGTAGTGCTCTCATTGAAGAACCCGCTCTTAAAATTGTGGCAACTGACTCCAAATTTCGGTAGTAAACTTTAATCATTTCGCTTCGTTGTTGATTCGTATATCTTTCCATGTTGAAATGACAAACCTTACTAAAGAGAAATGTCAAAAGAGCGGCACGTTTGCTGTACCTATTGGTCTACTTTTGTAGCGTCCCTATAAAAAATCGCATTATATAACCTTAGCCCAATGTTGTATTGCAATAACAGCATAACATCAATATTCATTGTTGTTATGAAAGTACTTTTTTTACGTGACTTTCGTCTTGTTGTCAAACTGAAATACGACTGTTGTGTAACTTAGAAAGCGTGGGGATTCTGTTCGATTTACGCTTAGGCGGGTAATACAATAAGCCGATCAAGTTTAATCTCTGTGCGAAAATTCTTTAAAAGCAACACTGTTCAATAACAATTACCACCTATTAGAAACCTTGAAGCCTATTATAGGGAATCATTCCAGCTGAGTGATTAATCTACTTGATACGATTGATTGCATACAGAAAGGGGAGGTGCTTAGATCAATGCCTTTTTGAAGCAGTTTGGGGCATGTGAACATTACAATAAAAGCCAAAAGGAAATAAGTTTCTAAGAAAGGGTTTGGGGTATATTTTTCTGAAAAATGTTTTTCTGATAAAATTTTGACGTAAACATATTTATTGATGTTTTAAAATATTCAATTCTCTTAACTTTTGCTGGTAACGATTTTAACTACTGCTTACTTGAAACCCTTAGGAGTGTGAGATGTGTACCTCGAAAAAGACCCAATCACCTTCATTTATATGTTTATGTGTATTTTATAAAACAATGATAGTTTTGTGGCATACAGTGGGTATAAAAATTAGGTTACTTCCATATTTAATTATCATAGGAATATAGATTTACATACTTCTTTTGATACTCACTTGAGTCCAGCAACTTTTGTGTTCGCTGCAACTCCTTCTGCGACTTTTTTTATGTTCCATGGCTTTGTGTGTTTCGATGAAAGCAAGACGCTGCCCACTATCTGTCAGATACTTGGTGTACATGCCAGCCACATTAATTGCCGTGTACAATATGAAGTTTGCGACCACTTGAAATGCAATGCAATCTGGTTGCTGACAACATAACGAAGCACAAACGGTAAGGAAATAAAAAAACAAAAACACAAATGTTAAATAATAAAGAGTATAAAATTCGTAGACCCTTTGACATTTTCACGCTGAAAGTATAACCATAAATACAACACAACACTCTGCAGGCACTTTTGAATATAAAAAATATTTTCAAAAAGCCCACTGACAGCGTGTGCTATATGCAATACAATAGAATAATAGTAATGCGGCCGACTGTGCCATTGACATTGCGCTTTTGTCGGTTACGTATTTCGTTTCGCCTAACTTTAATTATCGTAATTACGGCCAGATGACAACTGGCGGTGACGACGCACCACTTCAGTGGTGCATACTTCCAAAACAATAAAAAAAACAATAACCACAAATGGCTTACCTTGTATATTCATCAGTATCCAAGTGAACAAAGCTGTCCACTGTAAATAGTTGTTGGCGAAGCACCTTCAATTCCCAAATAACAAATGTCCACATTGGCAAGAATACACAAAACCGACCAGGTAATTGCCGTGGTCAGATTAATCTCTCCATCGCTATAATACGTTATCGTGCTGCCAATGTTGCTTTCCTACATGAAAATAGACAAACATATAATTTTTAGATATACTTGGCATGATGCTCCTGTCAAACAATAACAGCATGCCTATTTCAACGTTGAGTGCGTGTATATTCTTATATACATATGTATATAATATACTATATTCTCAGTCAGTCAATTTGTTGGCATTTCGTTTCCTGTTTCCTTCCTGGTGCCGAAAACTTTCCATTGATTGACAGTATTTTGGCAATCATTTAGTTGATATCGGTTTACGTACTTGTAATAAGATAAGAGAAAAGAAAATTCTTGTGTGGGTCACGGGATTCGGTGACACGTCGGTCCGTGTAAAAATCTTTAATTAAATTTGTTTCAAAGCCGTGACTCTAGCTTTGCTTTCAAAGACTGTACTATTAGCTTTTTCGAATATTATACTTATAATTAATTATACTAAGTTTTCAAGCAAAATTCTGGCAGCATTAAGTGCTCGGGTGATACTCACAATAGATTATAAGCTCCTATAAGCTGTTAATATGGATTTACTCATTCCCGGAAATAGTTTGTTAAATTTGAAATCTTATATCATTTTACTATACGCGGAATAGGATCTCCTACAGTTCTCAGATCTAAGGAAGAAGTTTTCAAAAACTATACTTAGCGAAATTGTACAGTATTTTATATACCTTTACCTTTACTTAGGACATCAACGGAAACATAAGTCATAGATGATTTATTATTTTATTTTCAATAACCTGTTTTTGACAGATCATGCGTGAATCCTGTCAAGCTGTCATGTTATTTTTCTCCGGTATTGTTTGCCATTTCATCAAGGAAAGACTTACGCTTGAAAAACGTTCACAAATCAATAACTTTATTATTTATTACTCTACTTATGGTCAACAAAATCGGCCTAGTGAGCGTACCATTCACAAAATCGATTCGGCGCCGTTTGAAACTCGGACTGACGTATGAAACGATTTGGCGCATTTTACGTCGAGAACTTAAATTGAAAGCATACAAAATACAGCTTGTGCAAGAACTAAAGCGGTTCGACCATCACAAGCGACATCTCTTCGTTATAATGGCTCGATGGGTATGTCAGTAAAGGAATGGGTGCTTGAGAATCAACGATGAACAGTCAGATATCTTACTGGCATCGTTGGAATAACGAAAGGATCAGTGAAAAACATTTCGAAAGATCATTCGGGACTAAAAAAAGTTCCAAAATCATTCAATTCTTTCGACATCGCGTTAACGTCTGTCAAATACTTTTCGACGGTGAAGAGTCTTGGATGTATATACTTGTATCGTAGTAAAGGTGAGCAGAAGCCGAAAAAACCACGTGAAAACAGTCAAAAATTATGTCGACAGTTTTCTTCGATTAGCGAGTTTTGGCGCACTCCGAATTCCTTCCGACGGGTCAAAATGTCAACAACTACTTGCATGTTGGCCGTCGTTTGCGCGGAGCTATTCGCAAGAAGAGGCCGGAGTTAGCCGTAACCAACGTATTCGCCTTCCTTAGCTCCTTCTGGCTATTCAGCAAACTCAAACGACTCCCCGGGGAAACGGTTTTGAATGAATTGAAGACAGTAAACGTGCATAGTTATGTGCATAGAGGGGTATTTCGGTAATTGACTTTAACAACTGTTTCGAGGATTGGGAAAAACGTTTTGACGTCGGCACAAGTGTGTTGGGGCTAATGGGGATTATTTTGTATAAATTTTAAAGAATAAAATAAGAATTTTAAAATTATGAGCAAAGTCTTAATTTTTGGTCAATTATTTTCTGAAAGCAATGGCCTTTATATAAAATTATCATCAAAATAAAAGATTACTCTCTCTAATTTTAGTAATTCATGTTATAAATGTTTATAGTATACTTCTTCATACTCACCGCGTTGCTACTCCGCTTGGTCTCTTTACTGAACCAAACAATTGCGAGCGTCATTTTAAGCATAATGTCAACCAGGTTGACAATGATCAGTGACTTTTGACGCGTTCCTCGGCTTCACAACGGATTAACGTAAGCAGGATGGGAGAGAAATTACCGAAGTTGACCGGAAATTAAAGAATTTCAATTAAGTGCTCGCACGGCAAATTACACATTGCAATTAAAGTACATATGTATGTGTATTCTTGTAACAAATGGGACGATAAGCTTCGATTAAGTAGTCTCATTACAAGGCATTGCACTTATGGCAACGGGCAACCTTGTGGATGATTCATCTGTATTTATTATCTTACTATAATTGCTCGTATTGCCAAATATGCTGCAGCTTGCGGTGCGTCTTTTCGGTCCGAGCTTCATTCTCTGCTCTACAATGCGAACGGATTGCACACGCAGCGGGGCGTTTTTAATAGCCCTCACGCGGTCAATGTCCGTTGTGGTTTGTTTCGAATTGACAGCGGATGCTTTGGTCGGTGCGGCGGAGGGGTAGGAGTTGGCTGTACGTTGGTCGTCCACTGAATGTGCACCATCGCCAGCCAGGCGCTGTATTTTCGACATGTCGGGAAGTTGCTGCATGTAATATGATATTGAATAAAGTACGTTATTTTAGATATTATTTTGCAAAAAGTTAATTAATACTTGTTTTGTCTCACATTTGTTTATGTGTTAATCATCCTTGCTGACCACTGCTTAATTACAGTGTTTACCTACCTTCACACGCAATATGCTCGCGTCAATTAAATCCTCATTATGTGCCTCAGATATTACAACTCCTACGCTGTCCTCAGTTTGTGCTGCGGGATTACTGGGACCGTAGTCGGTTTCATCGTCTGCACCTACGCCACTATCACCGTTATCTGTTATGTCGAGCATGGAATTTTTCACACTAACTCGCTGACATTTGGGGTCAACGTCGTCGTCATCGTCGAGTAACTCGTGCTGAGCCAGCGGCGGTCGTGGAAGCTCAAATTCGTTGCTGATAGTTATGGCGTTTCCGCCTGAACAGCGCCGCCTTTGAAGTGGTGTGCTGGTTTTTGTTGTACTCTGCGTGCTCTGATTACTTTGTCTACGTTGTTGTTGGCGTTGCAGCGCCAGCGGTGATTGGCTTAATGTACGTAAATGTATTTCGTCGCACACCAATTTGTCGTCCATGCTGCGTTCTTCTTCGGAACTGCAAATGTACAAAAACGAAAGTTCGAAAGTCAAATTTAAGAGGTACATACTTATGTAGATGGAACAAATATAGTCCATTCTTTATACATTATTTAATTTTTTTGGAAGTTAGTGATGTGAATTGTCGCCCTAATTGTAGAAGTTATAACTGAACATTGTCCTAGCGGTAGGACTAAAAATCTTGCAGGATGAAATTGCTGCTTGGAAGAAGGCGTTGTTGAAACACCTTAAAACTTTCTTTTTGTTTACTTCGCATCTGCGAAATCAAAGTTAAACATCTTGGATCTCGCGCCGTCAGACAACCACCTGAGCTAGAGGGAATATAAATTAAAAGCCTAATCAGATTTGAATGGGTACAAGGCGCAAGAGTCTTAATATATGTAAGGAACAACTTTGTAATATCGGGTGATTTTTTAAGAGCTTGATAACTTTTTTTAAAAAAAAAACGCATAAAATTTGCAAAATCTCATCGGTTCTTTATTTGAAACGTTAGATTGGTTCATGACATTTACTTTTTGAAGATAATTTCATTTAAATGTTGACCGCGGCTGCGTCTTAGGTGGTCCATTCGGAAAGTCCAATTTTGGGCAACTTTTTCGAGCATTTCGGCCGGAATAGCCCGAATTTCTTCGGAAATGTTGTCTTCCAAAGCTGGAATAGTTGCTGGCTTATTTCTGTAGACTTTAGACTTGACGTAGCCCCACAAAAAATAGTCTAAAGGCGTTAAATCGCATGATCTTGGTGGCTAACTTACGGGTCCATTTCTTGAGATGAATTGTTCTCCGAAGTTTTCCCTCAAAATGGCCATAGAATCGCGAGCTGTGTGGCATGTAGCGCCATCTTGTTGAAACCACATGTCAACCAAGTTCAGTTCTTCCATTTTTGGCAACAAAAGTTTGTTAGCATCGAACGATAGCGATCGCCATTCACCGTAACGTTGCGTCCAACAGCATCTTTGAAAAATACGGTCCAATGATTCCACCAGCGTACAAACCACACCAAACAGTGCATTTTTCGGGATGCATGGGCAGTTGGCCACCAAGATCATGCGATTTAACGCCTTTAGACTATTTTTTGTGGGGCTACGTCAAGTCTAAAGTCTACAGAAATAAGCCAGCAACTATTCCAGCTTTGGAAGACAACATTTCCGAAGAAATTCGGGCTATTCCGGCCGAAATGCTCGAAAAAGTTGCCCAAAATTGGACTTTCCGAATGGACCACCTAAAACGCAGCCGCGGTCAACAATTAAATGAAATTATCTTCAAAAAGTAAATGTCATGAACCAATCTAACGTTTCAAATAAAGAACCGATGAGATTTTGCAAATTTTATGCGTTTTTTTTTTAAAAAAAGTTATCAAGCTCTTAAAAAATCACCCGATAGTAAGGAGTGCATATGAGTGCTTAACTCCATATTCAGGCACACGATTCCTTTATAACATTCTTACTTTAATATACATATATGAAAACCATTTTTTAATATTCTCAGTTGTCAAGTATCTTGTGATTATATTTCTTTAGAGATTATCACGTCAGATACACTGCGCGTCACCAGGTTAGTAAACCTTCGTCAGCCGAATATAACTGGCTATACATATATATGTATGTATATACTACTGTTGAAGTCATTAATAGTGCGTTCAGGGTTAGTCGAGGAGTGCCTAACCTCGCTATCAATAGCACAGAGTGTTTTTGTGATAAGACTGTTATAGGTACCAGATCATAGCGGAGTCACAGGAAATTAAAAATCTGACGAGCGAGCAAGGAAAGGGTCGTTGCTGCCGTATCCTCTTTTGTTCTATTAGTTGACAGCTGGGCTTCGTAGAAGCTTGGGCCACCATTGGTACATACGCTGTCGCAAAAGCCTTTCGGCCTTAGATCGACCGCAAAAGAACTAGTGATCATTTTGCCCTCCGTAAGGCTAGCCTCTGCCTAGTTGTGGGCTTTTAACAGGCCATTGCTCTATTGAAGTCCATGCTGTAATATTGGGAATCTTACCAGACGCCATCTGCAGAAACTGTATTTAAGAAGGTTTGGTGGAAACAACTCAATACTTCCTTCTTTACTGTGCCGCATTTGGGAGGTCAAGCCTTCGACACTTGGGAGCGCATAAGCTCAAACATTCCACCAAACTGGCGGGAAAGAAAATTAAACGCATGTGCAAATTTGTATTGGCTACTAGCGTTTTAATATTTAATAAGTTCGAACACAGGAGTTATTCTTTTCTATTTTTTTTCTTCACAAAGGACTACATATCGCAGTTCACGTGCGATCTTTGATTATCCATCTAATCTAACCTAAGGAAAAGTAATAATCATTCATTTCAAAAGGTGTGGTAATAGTTGGCTCGCAAAGTATTTCCTTTGTTGAAGGTATTAAAAGTATTTGGTCATTAATTTCCTTTAGTTTTATTGGAAAATTATACAAATCAATACCCATTCGCATCTTTGAGATCATTCTCAACAACGCGGAATCGATTCATGATTAAAGCAATTCACAAATATTTAAATTCATTAATACATAAATTTAAAAATATATTCTTGTCTAAAAATGTTAAAAAATACTATGAAAATGGCTAACTTGGTGACCTAATTTAAATTGTAATTTTCCTGAAAAATATTATTAAACAATATAATAAAGTATTATTAATAACAGAATAGCTAACTAATTGTTGTTTTGTTTAGCAGAAAATTTATCCGATAAAAATTTTATTATTTATAATTCATCCTTTTCTGCTTTTTTAGTTTTGATAAAAATTATGTGTGCCAACCTAATGAAGCGCAGTGTGTGCACCATTTCCAACACTAAGCCCACGAAGTTTTAGGTGCAAACATATTTTATTCAAGATAAGTGCACATTGCCATTGCCTGAGTGGAATATATTAGATTTGTAGTACCATTATTTAAATTAGCTGTCAGTGGTAGCGACATTGGACAAACAAGAATATATGACGCTCATTTTGTCTCGATATGCGAGCGTGTTGACACTGGCAAATACTCACAAGACTTTTCAAATATACGCATTTTCAGCGCTGTAGCTCATTGATCTGATTTTATGCATTCAAAGATATTTTAGTAAACATTTGTTGTAAAGTGGGATCGAATAAAAATATATATGCCCATATACTTTTAAAGGTGTAAAAATATGATTGAACATGATTACATAAAAACTAAACTTTAGAAAAATGAATTTTAGAAGAGGTGTAATATCGCTTCATTCTACTAAACTAATTATAATCAAATTCAATTATCATAAAAAATTACACAAACAAAATTTAGGAGTTTATTAAATCGGTTTGTTGAAAAAGCTGAACCGATGAATTGACAAAAAAAAACAAGTTGTCACATGAAGACTACAAACTACGTAACATATTACTTTATACATAAGTACAATTTGAGCAGGAAAAAAATCTTCAAGCTATGAATGCTTATTCATTGACACTCAATTGTTTGCCGAGGTGTAGTTGGTTTTAAATTAACTGCAAAATCATATTTGAACAAGCCAAGGAAAGAAATGGTAGTCGGTCGACTAAAATTTGTTCATACGCGTACTATCTTAGAAAAGCGTTCTCAGCTTGAACAAAATGAATTTACAGATTGTGTCCAAATATCCGTTTAAGAAAACATTCGGGTAAGTATTCCGATAGAATTTATTTTGAAAATATTTTGACATTGAATTATTGAGTTTATATAAATGTCAACTTATACTTAGAAGAAGAAACTTACGAAAAAGTAATTACGATCATTTCACTTAAGTAATTTTCAGGACCGGAGTATTTAAATGTAGAACTCCCAGAGGACTAATGCCCAGAGCATACTAAAATTATGAAGGAAACACTCCTCCTGCCTGCTGAATGACAGTGAAAGCATAACACCAGAAGATGTTGAACCCGATTCCTAAATTGATGACAATAGAGCAGACGTTCCATTACACCGAAGTTCGAATGGCAATTATCCGTCTGAAAAATAACAAAACTGCGGGGCCGATGGATTGCCGGCCGAGCAATTCAAATACGGATTCAAAGAACTGACAAGGAGTATTTATCAGCTTCTTTGTCAAATTAGTCCGACGAAAGCATGTCCGATGATTGGAAGTTAAGTGTACTCTGCCCAATCCACAAAAAAAAGAGACCCCATAATCTTTGCAACTACCATGGGATAAGCCTCCTCAACATCGCGTATAAGATACTATCGAGTGTACTGTGTGAAAAACTGAAGCCCACTATCATTAAACTGATTGGAACTTATAAGTGTGGCTTTAGGTCTGGAAAATCAACAGCTGACCAGACATTCACCATGCGCCAAATCTTGGGAAAACCCGTTAAAATAGAATCGACACACACCACCTCTTGACAGCACGAAAAGGAGCTGCCTTTATGCCGCTATATCTGAATTTGATAGCCCCGCGAAACTAATACGGCTGTGTAAACTGACGTTAAGTAATACCAAAAGCTCCGTCAGGAACAGAATTACCTCTTCGATCATTTCGATACCAAACGAGGTTTCAGACAAAGCGTAATTGTGCGTAAGAAGCTGGCGTACGCCGAGTTAAGAATTATTGTATAAACATTTTCACCAGAATTTCTGACTGCATTTAGTGCACATGCATAAGCAAAAAACGTTTGAAGGAATAGCTGTAGCAAGAGACACTAGCTTTAAGCTTAGAATTAAATCATGTTATATTGAAGATTAGGAATAAAGAGCAGAGCGATTTTGGCATTCAAACCAACAACATTGGTATTATTATTAATTCGCCGATGGTATTGATATCAGCGGCCTCAACAACCGCGCCGTTGCTTCTACTTTCTCCAAAATGGATAATGCAGCCAAGCAAATAGGTCTGGTGGTGAACGAGAGCAAAACGAAATATTTCCTCCCACGTAACTGTTGACTGTCATAACTTCAAAGCCGTAGATAATTTCGCCTATATTGGAATTAATATCAATACCAACATTAATGTCAGCCTCGAAATTCAATGCAGAATAACTCTTGCCAACAGATTCTCCTTCGGTAAAGATCTCACTCGACGAACAAAGACTAAATTCTACAAGTCACTTGTTATTTATTCTCGACTTGCTATATGGTATAGAGGCATGGACGATAACAACATCTGATGAGTCGACGTTAAGAGTTTCCGAGAGAAAGATTCTGCGGAAGACTTATGATCCTTTAGGCATTGGCACCGCGAAAACCGAATTCGATGGCTGTATCGTTTGATTGTCAAAATCGTTCTGTTCTTTATATTTAATCTTCAATACAACATAACTTAATCGAAGCTTAAAGTCTCTTGTTACAGCTATTCCTTCGTTTTTTGTTTATGCAAGTGAATTAAATGGTGTTAGCAGTTTTGGTGAGAATCTTCTTCTTCTTAATTGGCGTAGACACCGCTTACGCGATTATAGCCGAGTTAACAACAGCGCGCCAGTCGTTTCTCCTTTTCGCTACGTGGCGCCAATTGGATATTCCAAGCGTAGCCAGGTCCTTCTCCACTTGGTCCTTCCAACGGAGTGGAGGTCTTCCTCTTCCTCTGCTTACCCCGTCGGGTACTGCGTCAAATACTTGCAGAGCTGGACTGTTTTCGTCTATCCGCACAACATGACCTAGTCAGCGTAGCCGCTGTCTTTTAATTCGCTGAACTATGTCAATGTCGTCGTATATCTCGTACAGCTCATCGTTCCATCGAATGCGATATTCGCCGTGGCCAAGGCGCAAAGGACCATAAATCTTTCGCAGAACTTTTCTCTCGAAAACTCGCAACGTCGACTCATCAGTTGTTGACATCGTCCACCATATAGCAGGACGGGAATTATGAGCGACTTATAGAGTTTGGCTTTTGTTCGTCGAGAGAGGACTTTACTTTTCAATTGCCTACTCAGTCCGAAGTAACACCTGTTGGCAAGAGTTATTCTGCGTTGGATTTCTAGGCTGACATTGTTGGTGGTGTTTACGCTGGTTCCAAGATAGACGAAATTATCTACAACTTCGAAGTTATGACTGTCAACAGTGACGTGAGTGCCAAGTCGCGAGTGCGACGACTATTTGTTTAATGACAGGAGATATTTCGTCTTGCCCTCGTTCACTGCCAGACCCATTTCTTTTGCTTCCTTGTCCAGCCTGGAGAAAGCAGAACTAACGGCGCGGGTGTTGAGGCCGATGATATCAATATCATCAGCATACGCCAGCAGCTGTACACTCTTATAAAATATGGTACCTTCTCTACTAAGTTCTGCAGCTCGAACTATTTTCTCCAAAAGCAGGTTGAAAAAGTCGCACGATAGGGAATCGCCTTCTCTGAAACCTCGTTTGGTGTCGAACGGCTCGGAGAGGTCCTTCCCGATTCTGACGGAGCTCGCTGTAAAAAGCAGCTTTGAAATTGACGAAGAGGTGGTGTGTGTCGATTCTCTTTTAACGGGGTTTTTCCAAGATTTGGCGCATGGTGAAAATCTGGTCAGTTGTTGATGTGCCAGGTCTAAAGCCACACTGATAAGGCCCAATCAGTTTGTTGACAGTGGGCTTTAATCTTTCACACAATACGCTTGATAGAACCTTATATGCGATGTTGAGGAGGCTTATCCCACGGTAGTTGGCGCAGATTGTGGGGTCTCCTTTTTTATGGATTGGGCATAGCACACTTAAATTCCAATCGTTGGCCATAATTTCGTCCGACCATATTTTACAAAGAAGCTGATGCATGCTCCTCATCAGTTCTTCGCCGCCGTGTTTCAATAGCTCGGCCGGCAATCCATCGGCCCCCGCCGCTTTGTTGTTCTTCAGGCGGGTAGTTGCTATTCGAACTTCTTCATGGTCGGGCAATGGGACGTCTGCTCCATCGTCATCGATTGGGGTATCGGGTTCGCCTTCTCCTGGCGTTGTGCATTCTCTGCCATTCAGCAGGCTGGAGAAGTGTTCCCTCCATAATTTAAGTATGCTCTGGGCATCGGTCACTAGATCACCTTTGGGGGTTCTACAAGAGTATGCTCCGGTCTTGACACCTTCTGCATTTTTTCGCAGAATTTTCGAGCATTACCCCTGTCGGCCAGCTTATCAAGCCCTTCGTACTCACGCATTTCGGCCTCTTTCTTCTTCTGTCTGCAAATGCGTCTCGCTTCCCTCTTCAATTCTCGGTATCTATCCCATCCCGCACGTGTTGTGGTTCGGCAGTCTTTAGTGATTGCAGCTTTTCGACGTCGAACCTTCCTTGTGTTTGTTGGCGTGCGTTTTTTGCTGCACAGAGGCGGGTGCGAATCTTGGCTGCAACAAGATAGTGGTCCGAGTCGATGTTAGGACCTCGGAGCGCACGCACATCTAAAACACTGGAGACATGTCTTCTGTCTATCACAACATGATCGTTCTGGTTGGTAGTTTTTCGATCCAGAGACAGCCAGGTAGCTGGATGAATTTTTTTGTGCTGGAATCTAATACTACAGATAACCATTTTTCGGGCCCCGGCGAAGTCGATCAGCCTCAACCCAGTTGGGGATGTTCCCTCGTGGAGGCTGAATTTACCGACCGTAGTGCCAAAGATACCTTCTTTGCCCACAGTGGCGTTAAAGTCGCCAAGCACGATTTTGACATCGTGGCGGGGGCATCTCTCATAAGTGCGTTCCAAGCACTCATAAAAGGCATCTTTGGTCACATCGTCCTTCTCATCCGTCGGAGCGTGGGCGCAGAGCAGCGATATGTTGAAAAACCTCGCTTTGATGCGGATTGTGGCTAGACGTTCATTCACCGGAGTGAATGGTAGTACTCGGCGACGGAGTCTCTCTCCCACCACGAATCCCACACCAAACTTGCGCTTCTTTATATGGCCACTGTAGTAAATGTCACAAGGACCTACTCGTCTCTGTCCTTGTCCCGTCAATCGCATTTCTTGGACGGCGGTGATGTTAGCCTTTATTTTCACGAGGACATCAACCAGCTGGGCAGCGGCACCTTCCCAATTAAGGGACCGGACATTCCAGGTGCATGCCCTGATATCGTTGTCCTTATTTCGTTTGCCATGGTCGTCATCAAAGGAGGGGTTTCTCATCCTAGGCTGTTTGTCGTTTTTCATTGGGGTAGGCTTTTTACGTGGCGGGTCCCAAACCCATCGCACAACCCTATGCAGGGGATGTTTCGCCTTCTCACTTTAGCTCACCTTCGAACGGATGTTATTAGGCTACCCAGAGGATACTTGGTCAAAGACCAGAAGTCGTGAGCTGCTTGAGTCATATGTAAAAGAATCGTTTCTGGCCACTCATTAATTGGTGAGAATATTTATACAATAATTCTTAACTCGGCGAACGCCAGTTTCTTATAAAATATTATAGAAGATATGACGCCATTGATATAGTTCAGTGAATTAAGTGACAGCGGCTAAACTGGCGAGGTCATGTCGTCCGAATGAATGAAAACTCTCCAGGACTGAAACCACTTGGAATCTCCAACTGGCGCCAAACAGCGAAAAAGAAGAATGACTGACGCGCTGTTGTAAACTCGGCTTTAACCGCGTAAGTTGTGTCTACGCCAATAATGAAGAAAAAAAGAATTTTAAAAGCATTGTCGCCTATCGCGCTGAGATTGTAAATATATTAAAATAGCTATGCTTAGCATAAACCAGTATAATTATGTCTCTGAGGCTTGCGAATGCGCCTAAGCAAGCATACTTTATATATACATATATATTTATACTCCTTTGTAATTATGTAAAAAATGTGTTAGTGTTTTGTATTAGTCGCGTACAACACCGGAAGCAAATCGCTGTCGCCATGGTAATTTAATATTGAGAACAGTAATCGAAGTGTATAGGTTTTATTTATAGACTTCTAATGGGGAGTATGCCCTTACATCTTAACCAAATTTGTTAGATGAAAATATATGGGTACTTACATATTGTGCATATGCATACATAAATACACACACGTATACGCAAATATGTAATTACATCAGTCGACTTGTGGCGAATAGTCGCATATTTTTACTATGAAGATTCCATCTGTAGATTATTGATTTGTAGAGCTACTCAATATGCCCTATTACAGCAATGGCTTGAATACACATCTGTATATGTACATACTTATATGTACTTAAAGTTATATTTATGTATATTCAATGAAGAACTTTGAAGCATGTTTTCATACATACTTAAGATAGTACATATACATTATGTATGTATATAGTGCTTTGCGTTCGCATGTTTTGAAGAGGGCACTTCCTGTTGCTAGAATGGTTTTTGTTGAGATGACAAGTGATAGCGCAGAAGATATACATAAACAATAAATATACAGAAGATATGCATATACTTACTAAAGAACCTTCATAAAGTTTGTAGGGCGCTGTAATTAAGAATCAGCAGATTCTTTTGAGTTGCTGTTGTTTTGGATATGTCACTACCAGCGCTGTTATAATATATTGTGCTGTTTCACAGCTAATTTATTTTCTTGTACAATCTATATGGTATTCATATGTATATGAATATATGTTCATGTGTAGGCATACATAATGTATGCCCAAATGTATGCCCCTACTTTTAGCTCTATTTAAAATCTTGAGCCATATTTTTATCAAAATATATTATATAACATGTGCAGCATAAATTGATTTAATTTCTGTTTTGTTTAATATGAATTTATTCAACGGAATTTTGAACGGCAAAAGGAATTTTAATGCATTTAAAAATGGGATCAAAGTGATTTTATCTGCAAAATAGAAAAACACGAGCCATGACTGTAATTGGATTTGCTACCAAATATTTGATGGGATTTGCTTGTTTCTGATAAAGAAAACCTTTTCTGTTAAATAGAAAATTGTTTCATATTTTCACCGGCCCATTACACCGATAAACTATACAATTTTCCTCCCTTTACTTTTGTTTGTTTCACCGAACATTAACCGAGATTGCTAAGTTTAATCTACGTACGTATCTCATGAGCTACTAAAGTTGTTTGAACTATTAAGGCTTTGAATTTATTAAATCCAGTAAATTTTCTTCACAAATTCCGTGCTCGCTGCCGACTACAAATGATTCATGCCAACGCTTAATTACGAGTATAACCATCACCAACCCTGAGATCCAGAACTCATTATTGGATATATTCGACTGAATAGATCGCGTTCAGCACGCAGTCAAGAAAATATAGCAGCCGTAGCTGAGAGTGTGCCCGAAGACGGCCGTTTGCAGCAACTCGGACTGACGTATGGAACGACCTGACACATTTTACGACGATATCTTAAATTGAAAGCGTACAAAATACAGCTTGTGCCTGAACATCTGAGATGAAGCCGCGGGCAACAGAGTTATTTCGAATGGTAAACAGTTCTCAATAAATTTGAAGTTTCTGTGAGTTTCCTTTAAAAAACTAAGGAACCTTGAAATGGATCACCCTTTAATTATAATTATTTATTATACTAAGAGTTCGGCATGTCCATCAGAGCTGCTTTCAATTTAAGGGGGTATTCTACTCTAGAAGCATGAATTTTAGGGAATTTTTAAAGAGTCGAAAAAAAAGGCAATTAGTATTTTTACTATCCATTTTTTATGGTGTTTTTATTGATATCATAAGAATGCAGAAAAAAAATTTTACAAAAAATATTAAAAATTAAAATAATTAGAGGGGGCGGGGAAAGACAGGTGTAAAATAAATGGCGCATCCTGGTGACATTGATCCTGACTCTGCTGGTGGTCTGAAAAAAAAAACAAAAGAAATTCTTAATCAGTAAGGATGCTGGTATAGCCCCTACCTCAGGGAACACGAAACAAAATTTTTTTGAAAAATGGCAACTGAAATTCCTGAATTTTTTTTAAATATTAAAAACAAAAATTTTGACACGATGCTGGTAAGAATGATAAAGGATTACATAAAGAAGGTTCACACAAAATTTCAAGTAAATCATATATATGTGGGAATATAGATCGGTGGCAACTCCGCTTAACGAAGACGGGTAGAGTGCGAAAGACAACAGGGAGCAGAAGCTAAAGTCAGTCGTTAAACTGGTGTCGTCGTCGCAAGGTGTTTCTTCGGTATTCCTGATCTAATATTTTCGGTAGTTTGTGAAGTTAAGTGTAATCCGAACGTTACTTTAATATAATCATTTTCAATGTCATTGCGAGCTGCAATTTTATACAAACTATAATTAAACTGTTATCAAAAAACTATAATTAACAAACTGTAATTTGAATTAAAGTTAGCAATAAAGCGTAATTTTGGAACTGTGTGAAGTATTGTTTATTTCAATTGGAAGCGTGTTGTGGTAGCAAAATCCCACAATTGGGGGCTCAACCAAAAAGAGTGAAAAAAAAGACAGCATAAGAGTATTTATATGTGTTTATATGTGAGTGCGTGCAAGTTTGCGTATACATAAATACGTACATACAAAAAGACAGCAAGGTACAGCAATTTAAAACTTTATTTGAAGTGACGCCGAATCAGCGTCTAACGAATGTTACAGAAAGCGCAGTCGCGACATTAACTGTACATATCGCGCAATCGCAAAAGTGCGTCGGCAAAGCAAAAGAGTGCAAACAGTTGAACATTTGAACTTTAAAGCGACGCCGAATCAGCGTCTAACGGAAAAAGCGCAGTCGCGACATCGACTGAGTATATCGTTAAATCGCAAATCGAAAGTGTGTCGGCTGAGTAAAGAGTACAACAAGTACTCGGTGCAACATTGCAAAAACGACGAGAAGCAGAACCAGCTGAAGAAGCAGAAATAGCTAAACCAATAGTACCAGAAACAGTAGAAGAAGCAGAAACAACAGAAGCAGTTGTACCAGAAGCAGAAACGTGCAGGACAGAAAGAGCAAGAGAGAGCAGACGATAGTTCGTAAGAAATATTCTAATAAGAAATATTCTAATATTCATTTTTATACAACACATATTTATGTAAATATAAGTTAAGATATTTGTAACAAAATGAATATCGAAGAAATACGCGGGATGACTGTTGAGGAGTTGAGAACGAAATTAAGGGATCTTAATTTAAATACACATGGACTGAAAAAAAATTTACAAAGTAGACTGATAGGGCATTTTAATGAAAATCGAATGAACGATCAGGGTGACGATATGAGTGAAAGCGAACACTCTTTATACGACCGTGGCTAACGCAAGGGAAAATGTAACACGTACGGGAAGAACAGAAAGGGTTGCTTTTACACTTCGCGATATCAGAGATAGCGTATCTTCTTTTACTGGTGACAATTCCATAGACGTCAATCATTGGATTGTTGAGTTTGAAGATGTATGGCTGACACAGTGAATTGGGATGAGCTTCAAAAGTTTGTTTTATGCGAAACAACTGCTGAATGGCGCTGCTAAAATATTTGCGCGTGGGTTAGTGGGAGTGAGAGATTGGGGAACTCTAAAAAATGTACCTTATTGATGAGTTTTGGAGAGAAAATATGTGCAGCAGAAATTCACCGTGCTCTGAGAAATAGGCGTAAACAATACAAAGAAAGTTTTAAATGAATATCTGTATGTATTGATTGAAATGGGAAAACCGATAGCACTTGATGACCAGAGCATTATTACATATTTTGTAGATGGCATACCAGATGCTAGGGCGAACAAGACAATGTTATACCAGGCAAAGAACTTAAGAGAGTTGAAAGATCAACTGCGTGTGTACGAGAAAGTGAAAGGGCCTTACTATTCGTTAAACAAGCCAAGTGCACCTAATCATTCTCACACAAGTGAAGTTGACGTTAAAAATAGTCCAAATAATTCAAGAAAGATTTGCTATAAATGTAGGAAAGAAGGACATATAGCAAAAGATTGTCAGAAAGAGAACATTGTTAAGTGTTTTAAATGCAAACAAACCGGACATTTTTCATATGAATGTAAAGAACAGACAAAAGATGTAAAACGAGAAAATCTAAGCGTGATAGAAGATGGTAAAGCAGAAGGTATCGCAAAGAAATCAAAAGATTTTTATTTTTTGGACATTACTATGAATAATTTTACATTTTCAGCGTTAGTAGATACAGGAAGTAAATACAGTGTAATGAGATATGATACACTTATGATGTTAGGTGACGTAGAACTAGGAAAGAATAAGTTACATTTGAGTGGAGCAGGAAAAGGCAAATTCACGACATTGGGTTGCTTTGATGCCGAAATCTATGTGGATGAAGTTTTGTTGAAAATAGCTTTTCATGTGGTAAAAGAAAGGGACATACCATACGCTGCAATTATAGGATGCGATGTCCTAATGAAATTTGAACTTGTTGTTAACAAGGATGAAATTCTGTTTAAACCACTAACGAAAACTGTAGCTGCGGTTACAGTAGCGAGAACACGTGTCGAGAGTGATGGTAGGCCATGTGCGACGGATGATGCTGCGGTATCAGTCGTACCTGTTGCTGCGGTAACAGGTAGCAATATCACTTCTGTGGACGAGATGCAAAAAAGCAATGAAACGGATGCTGGGAATAGCATTGAGGGGAAAAACGTTTGTTTAAAAGAATTTGAAATGTTATGTTTAACAAGCGATTTTGAGGAAATTGATGAGCGGGGAAACGCAGGATTTATCGAATATCAGTAAAGAAAATGTGAGGGTAATTGAAAAGTTAATAAAAACTTATGAGCCTAGGAAACCGGAAAAGTCACCAATAGAAATGAAATTAATCTTATCGGACGAATTACCAGTTTATCAGCGCCCTCGTAGAATGTCATTTAAAGACCAGTGAATTTGTAAATAGTCAGGTGGCAGTGCATGGTTGAAAGAAGGCATCATCCGTATGAGTAGGCAAATTCTCGAATACTCTTCGCCGATTGTACCAACGACTAAGAAAAACGGATCAAAAAGATTATGCGTAGACTATAGGAAAATAAATGAGAAAATTATAAGAGATAATTTTCCGATGACAGTTATCGATGAAGTTCTTGATAGGTTATATGGTGTACATATGTTTTTACTGACATTAGATTTAAAAGGATGGATTTTTCCATGTTCCGATAGAACCAGAGTCTAGAAGTTCACTTCTTTCGTGACGCAAACGGGTCAGTATGAATTTTGTTTGCGTACCGTTTGGTATATCTAATTGCCGGCAGTATTTTGTAGGTTCATCCAGGCAATTTTCTCCATGACTTGTTGAGAGATGGCACCATAATCGTGTATATGGACGACATTGTCATCCCGGCCAAAGATGAAAATGAGGGAATAGAAAAGCTTAAGGTCGTTTTAAATCGAGCAAGTGAAAACGGGTTGAATATCAGATGGTCAAAATGTCAATTTTTAAAGAGGCAGATACACTTTTTAGGTTACATCATAGAAAAAGGTAGAATATTGCCTTCAAGTGAAAAAACTAGGGCTGTTGAAAAGTTTCCGATACCGTCAAATAAGAAGGAAATTCAACGATTCTTAGGATTAACATCATTTTTTAGACGCTTTGTTTGTAACTACGCTGTGATAGCTAAACCACTAACGGAGTTATTGAAAAAGGAAGTGAAATTTGTTTTAACGGACGGACATTTTTTAGCTATTCAGGAATTGAAGATCGCATTAGTGAACGCGCCAGCTCTAAAATTGTTTAATCCGACAGCATATACAGAGGTTCATGCTGATGCATCGAAATATGGTTATGGAGCAGTGTAGTTACAGAAAGTCGGAGAAGATCAACAATTACATCCAATAGAATACATGAGTAGGAAGACGACCCCAGCAGAAGAAAAGTATAGTTCTTATGAACTAGAAGTATTAGCAGTAGTTATGTCGGTAAAAAAGTGGCGAATTTATCTCAAGGACTTGAAGTTTAAAATAGTGACGGACTGCAATGCTTTCGCGTTGACAATGAACAAACGTGACATTACAGACCGAATAATGAGATGGGCAATATATCTTCAACAATACGATTACACGGTAGAACACAGAGCAGGAACGCGTATGAGGCATGTTGATGCGCTCAGTCGAGCATATTGTTTAATAATCGAAGACTCGCTAAAGTTTGGATTACGAGAGGCGCAGGAAAATGATGAGTGGATTAAGGCTGTCAAGAAAATTTTGATAAACGAACAATACGAAGATTACTTTTTAAGAAATGAAATTTTATATAAAGACCTCTGACAAAGAACTTTTAGTGATACCCACCTCTAATGGAAGACGAAATAATACGTATAGCACACAATCAAGGCCATTTTGGAACAAAGAAGACTCAAGACATTATTGAAAAATTGTATTTTATTCCAAAATTAAAAAATAAAATTGGTAAAGTAACTGGAAGTTGCGTAGAATGCATAGTCATTGAGGCCAAGTCAGGGAAAAAAGAAGGACTTTTGAATCCAATCGATAAAACATGTGAACCTTTAGGCACCTATCATATAGACCACGTCGGACCATTGGCAGAAACTCGTAAAAAATACAATCACATACTAGTTGTTATAGACGGATTTAGTAAATTTGTTTGGTTATACCCAACGAAATCTACAGGGGCAGAAGAGGTGATTGACAGATTGTCAAAGCAGGCGGCAGTTTTCGGTAATCCGAAACGCGTAATAACGGACAGGGGAAGTGCATTCACTTCAAACGCATTTCAAAAATATTGCGAACAAGAAAACGTACAACACTTACAGATTACAACAGGGGTTCCGAGAGGAAACGGTCAGGTGGAGAGAGTCCACAAAATAGTTATACCTATGCTTGCGAAGCTATGCCATAGTGAACCGGCTCACTGGTACAGCCACGTCGACAAAGTTCAGCAGATCATAAATAGTACAGCTCCGAGAAGTACGAAAGCATCACCTTTCAAAGTTCTTACTGGCTTAGACATGCGTGTAGGAAAATTACCCGACTTAAAAGATATACTTGACGAATTAACTTTAGAGGAACTGAACTTAGAGAGAGACACAATTAGAGAAAAAACTCAAGAAAATATAAATAAAATCCAAAGAGAAAATCGGAAAAGTTTTAACAAGAATCGAAAAGCAGAGAAGGAATATAAGGTAGGAGAACTTGTTGCGATAAAGAAAACACAATTTGGAACAAACACAAAATTAAAACCTAAATATCTGGGACCATACGTTATAACCGCTAAGTTAAACCACGGGAGATATGAGGTAGAGAAGGTAGGAAATGACGAAGGACCAAAAAAGACAAGTACTGTATGTGAATTTATTAAACCATGGAGTTCGTCATTCGGGTCGAATAACACATCAGGACGGCCGAATGTGGGAATATAGATCGGTGGCAACTCCGCCAACGAAGACGGGTAGGTGCGAAAGACAACGAGAACAGAAGCTAAAGTCAGTCGTTAAACTGGTGTCGTCGTCGCAAGGTGTTTCTTCGGTATTCCTGATCTAATATTTTCGGTAGTTTGTGAAGTTAAGTGTAATCCGAACGTTACTTTAACATAATAATTTTCAATGTCATTGCGAGCTGCAATTTTATACAAACTATAATTAAAACTGTTATCAAAAAAACTATAATTAACAAACTGTAATTTGAATTAAAGTTAGCAATAAATCGTAATTTTGGAACTGTGTGAAGTATTGTTTATTTCAATTGGAAGCGTGTTGTGGTGGCAAAATCCCACATATAGAACTTGAGATAATGCCGGTACCGTGTGGAAAAAAGGAGTTTCGAGAACCGGGCTAGGTACTGCGTAACTAAAGTAACTGTAGCTCTTAAAATAATTTTAATTTTTAAAAATCTTTGGAGGATATGTTCTTAAGGGTCTAAACTTTAAATATATGGAAAAAAATCGAATTTTTCAAAATTCTAGAGTAGAATACCTACATAATATTATTTCCACAGGACTTCTAAAATGTGTTCCTCGTAGCCTCTTTAGAGTCTACCTTTTTATATAACGGCAAATAAGTGCATGGGATATATAAAGAACTCGGTGGGTATTGGATGTTATTTTTAAAATTTTTGAAAAGTAGAAAATGTCCGACATTGACAATATTGTCTGTTAGTGCGTTATTCTGGTAAAAACGGGTTGTTAACTCAAAATTCTTTCATAATATTCATTAGCCCACCCAGTGAACTTCTGTTTGATTTCTTGAAAATCAATCTACTAATTTTAATGAAATATTTAACTGCGGTTTCTTAAAAGTTTTGAACGCTGCTCTGACATTTGACAAATATAAGCCAAAACCCAAAACTAGTCGTAATTTAATGTTTAGTTATGGGACTTTAAAGGTTTTCGGCGGTTAATTGCGTTTTGTGGGCGTGACAGTGGTTTGATTACGCACATCTAGGAACTCGAACTTTTTATTTTGACAAAAAGGCGCTACCAAGTTTGATCGAGATATTTCAATTTTTCCCCAAGCTGCAGCTTGCACGCAGAGACGGACGGACAGGAAATCACCCGGATTTCAACTAGTGTCGTTATTCTTTATCATCATCATTCATTTATATGAGTCGCTCAATTAATTTTTTAACAACCGTTAGGTGAGCAACACTATTTTACCCTGTAGCAACATGTTGCAGTAGTATAAAAAAGGAAACAACGTATACAATGATTCACGACAAACACATAGAGAAACGCTTACAATTTCATTGCTCGGAATATTTCTATGTACTTGTAACTAAATAAATGATAAAAAGCTCTTAAAGTAAATTATATGTGAGGAAAAATACACAGACATAATAAATATGCAGCTACTCTTATAGCAACATCCTTTGAATATGGAAACATACAAGTATGTATACGTGTATACGTGAATATATTTATGTATAATATAAATAGTAAATAATATGATAGAAATTAAGTGGCACCCACATAAGTATATTTGATCAATACAAACAAAGTTATTTGCATTTTGCTTCAAACGCCAGGTGACGGCGGTAATTAGAATAAG
The DNA here is from genome assembly GCF_016617805.1 of Bactrocera tryoni. Classification (NCBI taxonomy): domain Eukaryota; kingdom Metazoa; phylum Arthropoda; class Insecta; order Diptera; family Tephritidae; genus Bactrocera; species Bactrocera tryoni. The sequence goes on from NC_052503.1 coordinate 43,809,738, forward strand.
TCCTTTTATGAGTTATGACCTTTAATAAGCAAAAACCGTTCTGTGGAGAATTATACAATGAGGACTATTTAAGCGGTTTATGCGCTCAGTGAGCGCGTATGAAGCACTTAATATACATTGTGATGTATTCGGAATATAAGTTTATTCACCTAATTTGGTTATTTTATAATTTTCGTATTTGATAATAATTCCTTTGTGTTTAATTTTACTGCTTACAATAAAACTTAATGGCACTTAAAAGCTGGTATGAATTAGGCAAATGACTTCATAAAAGAGTGTATTCGCAAATTGCCTTAGAAATTGCGACAACTGAATGAAGTTGGATAATGTTTGGAATACTTAAAATGTTCTCCATATTAATATGCTTTCCTTTGAAGTATCAAATATTGAAATAATTTAATTAAGTTTTGAACGACTGCACACTTATAAATTTTGAAAAAAATTTGCATTAAGTGAAAAGTCGAAGTTAAGAATAAAATAATATATTATATAACTATGAATATATTACATAAAATAAGCCACGCTCAGCATTGATATATTTGATATTCACATCCTTTGTCTAATCTTCTTTAATTTACAGTGACATCTGTGCATTGGTGTTTAGTGTACACCTAAGGCATATAGGCATTCGCCTATTTTTTACGATGAGTGAAATTATTCAACAAAGAAGTTCCGTTAAATTTTGTGTGTGGATCAAATTTCTTATAAATTATGCAAAGAGGGTCGAGAACGCGTTTACGACCAACCACGTTAAGGACAGCATTCAGCATCAACTGATGATCAATGCGTCAATAAAATAAAGAAGCTAGGGCTTGTGAATCGTTGGAATATCGAAAGGATCAGTGAAAATCATATTAAGAGTTCAATTTGGCCTAAGAAAAGTCAAAGCAAGATGGGTTCCAAAATCACTAAACTTTTTCAAAAAACAGTAATATCGAAAAACGCTTTCCCAGTGAAAATCATATTAAATGATCATATTGGATCTATGCTTACGACCCGGAAACAGACGATCAATCGGCCGAATACGGTGGCAAAGATAAAAAATAAAGGTTATGTCGACAGGTTTCTTCGATTGTCGAGGTGTGGTGCACTCCGAACTCCTCCCGACCGCGCAAACTGTCAACAAGGAATATTATTTGAGTGTTATGAGTCACTTGCGCGAAGCTATTCGTAAAAAGAAACCGCAAACCGGATGCATCGTCGCATACTTCATTGGTTCTTCTTGAATTTTACACAAATTTTCTACTAATATCGTGCCACATCCACCGTGTTCGCCTGATTTAGCTTCGTGTGACTTCTGGCTATTCAGCAAACTGAAACAACCTCTCCGGGGAAACCGGTTTAAGTAAAGCGAAGCCATTAAACATCAATCGCTACGGGCAAACTTATCAGAGAATTTGTGTCTACTCGAGGAACATGAACGCAGGTGCTTTAAATGCAAGAACGATGGACAGTGGCAGCTTTTGTACCTGACGGTTTTTTTTTTTACGGTAATTTGTGCGGATAATGTAGTTCGTCAGGCGGAGATCTTGGTAAGACAACTTAGCAAATCAAGTGAACAAATGGAGGCTATAGAAAACACGTACGAGTATACTGGTGGGGTAATGAAATCAATACCCTAAGAAGTGAATGTCACAAAGCAAGGATATACGGATCTTCTTTTCCTGGTCGAGTATAAAAATGAGAGAGCAACTTTGGGAAAGCTAACAACGGAGCGAGTGACGCCAGGTAACATAGTGCGTCAAATGATAAATTCGAAACTCGTGTGGGATTGAGTGAGAATGAGGTCTGCAATGGAGCGAGAGGAGAAGGATCAACGAGAGATGAGCCTGAAAGATTTGACAGACGAGCTGAGATGTTTCTTGATAATTTTGGATCGATAAAACCAAAATCGATAGTAAAAATTTCCTAACGCGCAAGAAGCAGTTTTGTGTTGTAAGCAAGGGGTGTGGGGTCGAATCACTACCATTTATAAAAGGGCAAAAATAGCTGGAAGCGATGAAAAATTTTTAAACCTAATTTCCTAATCAGGACACTGAAATACCTCGTTGATCTCTTAGTACATGAGGCACAACTTTTTTCTTAAAATTTCTTAAGTTGTGTTATTGAACTGCTCAACCAAAGTCTCTGTACACAGTTTTGCAGTGTAATTTTGGTCTTATTATTCTATATTCATTCAGCATTTTGTGGGAGTGCAAGTGATACGATTCTCCTTGTAAAAGATGGATAGATTAACGAACAGACAGTGCACTTCTACAATTCGACAGTTAATTCTATTTGCCGATTTAATGATTTTGATACACGTAGGAGTACTATACTACTACTATTTAAGTGTTATTAGCTACCGTGAAGAAAACAAAACCATGCAACAGGTTGAGAGGGCTTGAAAACCGAATTTATTAAAGAGTGAACTGATGTGAAATGATAATTGTTTACCGTAAGTAAGTTCATTTAAATTTTCTTATCATTATTTCACAAAGCCCATATTTTCTCCTCTCAACATTAATCTTTCCATTATTGGAATTCTTATGTTTTCAAAATGTTACACTCGAGTGTTTGTGTGTATGAAGGTATATACGTACGTCTACTAAATCAACAAGTCAATGATGGCGATGACGAAGCCATCGAATTAGATAAGACTTTACCAGCAAACAATAACAAACTAAATGCCAATACACTGGCATATCGCTCGGTATACATACATTCATATATATGCAAGTCAGTATGATCATTGCCGAACGCTTGTGCATTTGCAAAACGTAAAAGCTCTGAAGCGATACTTGTTGCCAACGCAACAACAAGCGAAACTAGAAAGAGTGAATAAGAAATGTGCATGTGTGTATGTGTGTTCTGCCGCAGACCATAAATTGTTTCGCAGTTTACTTTCTGCTCAGCAGGCGCCTAATGTGGAGAGAGCGCCTATTTATAGGCAAATTTTATTAGCATACTCGAATTATGAATGGCCAAGAAATAGAAAATGGATTCAGTTATGAGTTGAGTTCGAGCTTTGGGACATCGTAGCCGATTCAACAGGCGCCGATAGGGTGAAATAAATGTTTAAAAAAGCATGGCATACGTTGGGACAAAAAAGCACAAGGAAATTGTAATTAAATTTCCCGGGTGAATGATATATTGGTAGGACCGTCCTTAATTACTATGTCAAATATAAGCGCGACCTTTTACCAGTTTGGTGGCTGCGGCTGCTTAAGTTGGTACATCTTAATGCTGGAAAAAGCTCACGGTGATTTTCAGTTTTATCAAAAACGCAAGCCTACCAGTGGTACAAATCCTTCAAAGGCGGTTAAGACATCGTTGAAAACATGCCACGTTGTGAATGACCTTCGACCTTTTCTAAAAAAGTGAAGAATATGTTGCTTGAAAATCATCAGGTAATTGTTAAGGAGATAAAATACAATTTCAAAGGTCCCGACCGCTCTAAAAGCTGTTGCTTAGTATGTAAAAGAACATTCATAGGACTTACTGCAATTCCGAGAGTTCCCACTTATCTGTGGCGAATGACTGCTTCATGATCAGGTCGTACGGTCAATGGCTTTATCATAGAAATTGGAACAGTCATGGTCTTAGCTCCAAAATAGTATTACAAGGTGCGTCTCAAAACACGACAAAATCAATTAATTTTATTCAAAATAGTCTCCTTCTGCTTCAATACAGCTTTTTGCACGGTCCAAAAGCATGTCGAACGAGTGTTTTAGCTCGTTGGCCGGTATGGGCGCCAGTATGCTGGTGCAAGCCTTTTGAATGGCCTCTACATACGTCAACATGACGCTTTCCTTTAATGGGCAAATGTATTTTTCCGAGAAGGAAGAAGTCGCATGGCGCCATATCAGGTGAATACGGTGAGTGGTTAATGGTCGAAATGTGATTTTTGGTCAAATAATTAGTCACAAGTGTCGATTTTTTTTGGTAAATTTTTGGTCGTCAGTCAATTTGAAATTACTCGTGCACTCTCCTACAGAATAGGCAATCATCGTCATAAACTTGTTTCATCAATTGAAACGTTTCGGTAAAAGTTTTACCAATTTTAAATCAAAATTTAATGTTGGCTCGTTGTTCGAAGCTCATTTTCGCACCGATAACACAAACATACTGACACTTAAAACGCAATAACTTCACTTCCAATCAGTGAAATGTCATGAAATTCTCACTGAACAATCGATAAAGATAGCAGATTCTAACGCACCAGTTGACATATAGATGGCGCCACCAGGGGGCCCTAGATTCAAAAAGTTCTGTTTACTTTTGAAAACACCTTATAGTTTGATTTAATTGAGAGTGCTGGAGGGGGAGTGTAACTACTTTTAAATTTCATACTCTACCCAAATGGGTTGGTAGTGACGATATATTATTAACTGCAAATATAATCGAATCGCTTTTGTATTGAACGTAAAATAGGGGTTCTTAAAGCCGTTCCCACTTGTATCCTGTATTCTTGAAAAAGTCGTTCTAATAAATTACTTTTCCTATGCAGTTGAGCATTGGGGAAAAAAACAAATGCAAAATTTCATATCCATATCCCAAACATGTTTTAATTCATGAATTTTTTTTTGAAAGATAAAAAAGATAAATTATATTAGACTTTATTAGGTACTTATATTAGTTTTACTCGTAATGTGTGTAATGTAGAATATTCACAAATATGTACATTTTCTAATTCTTAGTATGTTATAAGAGTGTATGTATACATAGGTTGCTTTTTATATTTCGGGATTTGGCAATTGTGGTGTTGCAAACTGGCAACACACAACTATATCGAAAAGTTTGTCATTTTAGATGTTATACATACTCATAATACCAGTGTTTATCGATGGTATGGTGAATTCAGTCGAGCTCATAGATCAATCCTAAAATGAATTTCGTTTAGGTCGTCCAGAATCAGTTGTTGTAAACAAACTGATATTGCAAGATCATCATGTGACCAATTGTGAGATTGATTTTTTTTTATTCCCGTACGAAACAAAACTAAGAGTTCAACCCTTGTGCACATGCATTCGATCCGAGTTGATGGCCTTATCAATTTTGCCTTATTAATTTCCACTTTCATCGACAACCTTAACTGGTTATGCTTCTATTATCAGGTGCGCTAGCAAAATAGTAGTCTATCAGTGTTCAACTGATATGTAGGCATATTGCTATACACAAACACCATATTCAAGTATATACATAACATAAATATTTAGCGAATACTTATATGTATATGAGCGAAAATAAATACGAAATACGAATTGTTTCGAGTTTAGCTATGGCTCGAGCTAAAAATAACACATTACGGTTAAAATCACAATTTGTTGTAGTAAAACTTATTGATCAAGCTTGTATTTTCATATGCAGGTGTAAACATTAACATATACATGAATACATATATACATACTTATGTATACATTCTTGTAGGAGGACGTAAAAATTAATATGATTTAGTGGCATTTATGATGTAAAACTCTATTATTCGTATGGTTATATATCGGAAATATATATGTATATATTCAAATTTACAGAAATATACTTGGTGTTTCTACCTTTGCGAATCTTCTTTTCATTACTTGTCCTAAGTTTCTCTTGACAGATATATAAAGTCTGTTCCATCTTCATGTCTCTATTTAAACATTTTAAAATAGTTACAAAATTTCATCTTGTATTAGGTCTTTAGATACAGGAAAAATTAAGAGCAAGTCCCCAGGGAAATAATGGGCTTTTGAACCGCATTGGAAAGGCAACACATCAAGCATTTGGAGGCTCTACGCTTTGAGACAATAATATCTCTTATTAGTTAGGACACAGAGTCTGTTGAAACTCGCGTCAACCCCAGGCATCTTATGACTGCACCTCATGGATTACTCCATCGGATATTGCACAGAACCAAAACTGTTATTTGCGTGGCTCATTCACTTACCAGCCTAATCCAACCCAAGTGATTGATAAAACCAAAATGGTTTATTTTTTACTGTATTTCCCATTATTTTTCGAACATATGCGTTATAGGAAGGTATTCCTTTCAAATAATGATTAAAAAGAACATTCAAAATAATTCATTGTTCTCAAAATCCTGAAAACCTTCAAAAACTGAGAAGTTCTATTAACTATAGAACTATGGTTTTGAAATCAGATTCTTTTGAGATATAGTATATGCGACAGACATAGTGAGGCAAAACCTGCCGATATCCATCAACATATTCATTTTTGTTGAAAATGGTTGTGGCAAACACGAAGCATTAAATTACTTATAAATTTATCAGAAATATGTGTGTTCATCAGATTTACCAAAATTATAAGTTGTTGTTGTTTAATCGGTTAACAGTGAATATCTCATGCTTAAAAAACTACAAAATTCTTATAATGAGGTCAAGGTATTAAATTCAAAACATGTTGGATACATTCTACTCTTTCAGTTTCCGTTTGTGATTTTTGACGTTTTTGAAATCGAAAAAGAGCATAAACGGATTAGATTTAATGACTTGAATCGGCGCCAACTATGGAAGGAACGATTTGTGTTAGTGGGAACTGTCCCGAAATATCTTTAAACTGGAGTACTAAGTTTTTCTACAAAGGGTTTAAAAGGAAAGGAATTGTAAAACATTTTCCTTCTCTGATATACTTAATGTCTATTTATAACTACAGGAAAGTCAAAACTGGTAAAACTTTCTAATATGTCAAAACAAATAAGTAACACCAACTAACAGAGATCAACGTATAAAAGTGACTCCACGAAATCCGTAGCTTTTTGTTAACGAATACCTCGCTGTATTCTATTCTGGGATTTATAAGTTCGCAATTCAATCTTCCCACATTAAGGGACTGAACTATTGCACTCTCGTGCTTTGTAAAATATCTCGAAGTTATCCTAGATAAAGAACCAAGCTTGAGAGAACACAATGAGAGCAGGGTTTTCAAACCCCTTCGATTCTGCAACTCCTGCAGCAGAGCTGTTGTTTCAGATTGGGGTTTACGATCCCATTTGGACTATTGGCTCAACGCAAGTGTCATCCGCTCGTTACTAAAATATGATACGGTGGTGCCGTATTAAACTTATTAAAGTAGGCAATAACTAGACTCTCAATAGTTAACTTGGTAATATCGTCTGGATATTCCGCGTTGACAAAAGTTAATGTTTCAACAATCCGATTGAACCGTTTAACTCATGCAAGGATATAAAAATACTTGTTTTTCAAACTCGAATGCTTTTTGATACACTTACAGGCTCATGGGCCGTCTTTATGTAAGTGTAGGCGTGCAGAGAGGTCGCTGTAGGTGTGTGACATAACTACAGCAGCGAACGAGTAAATCCAACTGTAAGGTGGGTCTTCAGTTGCTATCTTCAAGCAAAGCGATCTAATGTACTAAAGATTTAGATTAGACATTTGTGTTCTTATAAGTTCAATAATAAATTTTTTATGTGAGACTAGCGACCAAATAGATACAAAACTAGAGATATGTATACATACGTGCACATATTATATAGTGTATGATTTCAATTGCGCTTGTTCAATTATAGTAAATATTAGTACCCGGACTATGCAAAGATGCTTCATAGAGTCTTAGAGGACTTAATGGACGTTTGTCAGCAAAAATCAGGATTGATAATAGAAATGCCTAAGAAAGAGCTGCTTAAAAGACTGAAATAATTCTACTAATACTGATGGCATATTCCCGGTGCGCCGTGAAGTCAGAGAGGTCATTAAAAGTTAAATTCCTTCCGACCGGCCGAACTGGTTACTATTTGAGTAGTATGCGTCGTTTGCGCGAAGCTATTCGTAAATAGCCGGTCCACCCGTCTGGCCGTCCGAATTAGTCCCTCAGTTCTTGCGATATTGAACTGAAATTTTGCACACGTTTTCCCTCTTCACGAAGATTCTTAACGGTACCGCCGATATCGGACAACTATAGCATATAGCTGTCATAAAAACTAACCGGTCAAATTCAAGTTTTTGCTTGGAAAGCTTTTTTTTTTGAGAAGGTATCTTTACGAAATTTAGCTGGCTTCTTGTCAAAGCAGTCGCTACAATCTCCGAACATATTTTCCAGATCAGACTATTATAGAATAAAGTTGCTATATAAACTGACCGATCAAAATCAACATAAATACCTTTTTTTTTCTTTGTATACTGAAAAATTGCCCAATTGAAGAGTATTATAGCTTCGGACCAGACGAATCGAACCTTTTTTTTAGTTTTTCAATAATAATTCGAATTGTTTTGAGGCATACTTTTCTGCCTGTCTCAACTTTATGTCTCTTACTGTATTTGTACGTATGTACGCTTATGTACTTAAGTTTTAAAACATTTTCATGGAATTCGGTCTTTTATAGGCGACACTTGGCAACATTTAAGTGTGTGTTTTTAAGCTGAAAGTGTTAAGTTGATTTGCTCGAATTGCGGTGGCAACATCCCTGAGGATATTGAGACGTTAAATAAACATTTTTAATGCGCTTACATATGTTGGCTTCCAATGGCGGTTAATGCGAAAGGATTGCTGTTTTTATTGTTGTCATTATTATTAATATTTAAATATGATACAAGCGCTTAATGCGCGTTTATTATAAAATATAGCACTGCCAGCGAAGTTTAGCTGATGAAAATCATTCAAGCACATAAATATATTTTTTATTATTTTTATATAATTATTTTGTATTATAATTTTATAATGATTTGGGCTCACACATACAAATAGAAGTATAGATTTATAAAATAGATTTGTAAATTTGTTCACACAATATTTATGTATTTTATTTTCAAAAATTCGTGTATACTATCAGTAAACTGTTAACTTTTGCTCGTGTATCACTATTTTTGCACACACTCTATCAATGTACCGTTAATACATGCTCTTGTATTACTATTTTTTTTTATTTTTCCAACCGTACTCGATTTTCAAATGATCAACGGTAAAGTAACCGTTGCCTTCAAGTGCTTAACAAATCTGCGCAAGCGAACAGCGCCAATCAGTTAAAATACGCAAAGAGTCTGTTGAATTTTTGGTAGCTGCTCATTGCCATTTTAACGCACATTAACAGGAGTCAAGTCAGCGAAATGCGCCATTTCAGCGCCAGCGCCAACCCCTCAGTGCTGATTTAATGTAATTATCACTTTTATGATTGCGGTATTAAGCGAAAATAAACAGAAAACCAAATTATATAAACAAAAAACCGAAAAAAATGAGAAAGACACAGCAACACACACACACTAACAAAACGCGCAACCAGCGAATGCGACAAAGCTCTCTGCAGCATTCCATAAAACACACAGCATATTTACAGGGCGGCAGGGCGTATGAGTGCTCCGCGTATCTGCGAAAAATCAATCGATATTTTTACTAACCGTATTTATATATATGTATGTGTGAGTGAGTGTGCGACGGTGTTTACAAAGTGCACGACGCATTAGCTGCACAATAATGATATGATGGCTCATTGACTAGCGACAATTTTACACACATTTTTGCGCTGCCATAGACTTTGCACACGTTTCCATTTAGCGATTTGGCATTTTGTCACTGAGTCATCTGAAAATAAAATGCCAAGCCAAGAGCGAAAATTCGAGCACTTTAAAATTATAATATAATTTTTGCTGCATTAACATATTTTCTTTGTAGAAATGCGCATAATTTTTATTTATTTATTTAATTTATTAAGATTTTTTCACAAAATTTCCTTTGAACACTACGATTTCTGCTTAAAAAGGCGCTCACACCACAGGCACAAACTCAAGCAAACTTTATGCGCTGCCTGGTGATTGTAAGAGAAAACAACCAACTGTTGATCTGTCTGGCAACAAACTGTTGCTTTTCATATTAGCGCCTTCATTTGTTAACTTAACTCATTTATTTGTTGTGCTTTCTTAAACTCAACGAGCGTTATTTTTTGTAAGCCAGCTGTTAGAACTCGCGCTTTGCTTAATTCAGAACAAATATACTTTTAGCAATGCTTTTCGACATTCAACGACAACTTACTGCACATTTATATTATATATGTATTTATATTTTTCACAGCACACGTTAATTATTCATTTATATGTATATATATTTTCATACACAATATTCCCATAAGTGCAGTGTATGGTATATTTCACATTTCAAGCTAAAATATTTGTTGCTCACTTTTTCGTCCAACGGCTTTAACACACCAATTACTACTGAGCGCTCAATTGAATCCGCTAATACGTGGCTAGTCAATGGAAGTACGTATGTATGTAACCCCGCTCACTCGCGCGCCCGTAACGCAGGCAATAAGTCACCGTCTCCGTGGCTGTGGCTGTGGCGTATCGTTTGGGGTTTAGCGCGTGAGTGTTTGCTTGCTCCACACTTCCTCGACCGTTAACGGCTACATGCCTTCGATGTTTGCGTCTGATTAGCAACTATGACTGTGTGTTGGGTATGCGTACAATTTGAGAAAAATACGATTTGGCAGCAATTAGTGCAGTGTGATTTACACATTGTAATTGCTACAGGTCGAAATCGCGTTAACTGCTCTTGTTGATTAGCTGATAAGTGTGACTTTGATCAGATATATTAATTTCCTAAATTTATATAACATTGTTGTTAGGTCGGATACTTAAGTCCATTGTGTGCTAAAGTCAAGAACCTCAGAAATCTCTTTTTATATATACCAACATATTACTTTCTCAACCGATGTCCACTTCGTTTTGATTCTGGAACAAGCCTGAAATACAATTTTTTAGTACCGTAGATTCGGTTTTTGTTTTGGTTCTTAGTTGTCAATATCAAGCTTATACTCCACGCTTCACCCTCGCATGTTAGATACTTATAATACTTACGAGTTGTTTTAAAACGGGTGATCCAATTACAGGTACTATTTTCAATAGCCGTTTTTTTCCAGATAACGCGATTGTCGTGTCAAGCTGTCATGTTATTTTTCTTCAATACTGTGTTCCGTTTCACTCGACTCGACCTTCTCCAGCGACGAAGCGACGTTTCGAACCAAATTTTGTTCGGCAATGAGGCCCATTTCTGGTTTAATGGGTATGTAAGTTAGCAAAATTGCCGCATTTGGGACAAAGAGCAACCTGAAGAGATTGAAAAACTGCCATTTTATCCAGAAAAAACAAAGGTTTGGTGTGGTGAGTGGGCTGGTGGAATCATCGGTCTATTTTTCTTCCGATCAGAATGTTACCGTCAATGGCGACCGTTATCGCACTATGATAACCGACTATTTGATGCCAAAAAAAACTTGTGATCTCCGCGACATTTGGTTTCAACAAGACGGCGTCACTATCGCAATAATCAATGGATTTATTGAGAAAACTCTTCGGTGAACAGATAATTTGACGTTTTGAGTCGGTCGATTGGCCACCAAGATCCTTTGATATTACACCTTTAGACTTTTTCCTGTGGAGATGTGTAAAGTCTAAAGTCTATGCGGACAATCTCGCATCGATTCAGGCTTTGGAGCAAAACATTGCGTGTGTCATTCGCCAGTTACCAGTCGAAATTCTCAAACGAGTCATCGAAAATTGGACTCAACGTATGGACCATCTGAGACGTAACCGCGGCCAACATTTGAAAGAAATAATCTTCAAAAAATGAATGCCAAAGAATGTTCTTTCAAATGATAATAAACTTTCCCGACTAAATTTGAAGTTTTAGTTTTGTTTCGTTAAAAAAGTAGGGAACCTTGAAATCGATAACTCTTTATATACATTTGATCAGGATGACGAGCCGAATTAAAATCCGGTTGACTGTTTGTTCGTCCATCCGTCTGTCTGCGCAAGTTATTAATTGAGAAAAAATTTAGATATCGTCATAAAGTTTTGTACACGCATTTCTTGGTCAAATCGGGAAGACATTAATTGAAAACTAATAAAATTCCATAACTAAGCCGCAAATTAAGACAGAAAACTATAATTTGGAGTAGGGGATTGCAGATGCAAGTGGCACCTATGTTTTGAGATTAAAAAATTATTTAATTTCACATTCAGGATGGCATAAGAGAGCTTTATAGGAGCAGATGTCCAAATTGGACGATAGGCGTGGCATTACCCGTATTTAGGTGAAATCACATATCTATACTGATTTCAAACAATTTTGGTATGTAGGATTATTACAGTGCGGTATCAGTTTACAACCACGCTTACCTCTCATATAACACAACTTTAAAATCCACGTGAGTTTTTCAGTTTGCTCTATACAAATCAATACAATCATCAAATTACATATGAGAACAAAATTTTGCAGGAATAATTCCTTTAAGTTGCTGGTAATATGTCTGAATATCAAAATGGGTTTGATCAGGTCGATATTATAACATTAACGATACGATAGCAATAGCTGAAATCCGGTTTATACTACACCTATCTTCAATATATGCAGTTAATAAAATTTTTTCAAATTTCCGGTTGGCCTTATATCCTTGGCCCATTACATTTTCTCGGCACTTCGTTATTGAAAAACCGTACCGTAGTATCTTCTTGAAATCGGGTGAATAATAACGTTCGATGCATACTTTGGAGTCTTTAAGAACTACAGTCTACACCGTTCGAGTTCGAATATAATAAAAGCAGTTGTGAAAACCAGCTCATTCCGATTCCCAAACACTAATTGAATTAAAGTGCAGAAAATATTGTTAAACTTCCATGAAAAAAGGGTATATGAGAGTCTTTGGAATACGGTTCTTTATTGCATTTTCGATTAAAATACATTTCGGACAGTGTAGCAATTTGCAATGAGCAACAACTAATAGCACTACTGTGTATTTATTACAACCGCGAGGAGCTGCTATACACACACATATGCACACGTGCATAGTAGACTGGAGAGAGTATCGAACTGAAAGGCGACGTCCCGCTATTGTGACACACCAATGTCTACTGCGTTATTTACTCACAAACATACGCATATATCTGCCGTTACTAGTGTTTGTAGGTGTAGATTATAAATGTGAATCCGATGAGCGAATAGTTTAACAAATAAAGTAAAGAAAGTTGCTGATTCGAACGGTGACAAAAGCGGACGTTCATCGACAGTTACGAGTACTTTGTATTTATTATGAAGAAAGTATAACGGTATTAATATATTATTTCTAAGCGTTAACTCGGTTCAGTTTTGGTTAATTGCCGAAGGTCTGGTTTTGATGTTGCTGATACTAGCGTTGATAAGTTTTAGGGGCTGCCGCGTGTCCCCACTCCAAAACTTATGAGGGTGTATGTGTGTTTGTGTAGGAAGAAATTGATATGTTATCAACAAAACAAAAGTTCAATAAAATTGTCGCTGGCAAACGAAAAACGATGCTTGTCGGATAAATAATGATGATGATAGTGGTCACAAAGGCAAACGCTAGGGTAGTATGTAAGGCCGCATCTCTGAAGCTATTTCTAGTTCCCAATTTGCCAAGATCCAGCGATTTACTTTTGATGGAAGTTTCGCGGCTTTTTTATCCAATATAAACAGTTTAGTATTTGATCTAGCTAGTTGCGAGCTATTTGACATCGACGGTTCTATGCAATAGAGGATTACGGGCTTCTCCAGCTGAACTATATATTTAGCTTTGGAGTTCATTCCGGACTACTCGGAGCCCATTCATATTAAGTAAGTGCGTCTGGGAGGATTCCACGCCAGTGGAAAAGTGTTAAGGTTGTTCGTATCCTGAAGTCCCCTGATAAGATCAAGAGCGATCCTCTTTCTTATCGGGGCATCAGTCTCCTTCCAGTACTTGGAAAATTGCTGGAAAGAGTTACGGTGGATCGGCTTCATGAGGTAACGCGGGGTATGTGATCCGATCGGTAGGATGGGTTCAGGAAAGAACGCAGAACGTCAACAAATATCAACAAATATGTCCTTGGCAGTGGTGCAACGACAAGATGAGCTTGGTTCTTCGGAAATTACTCTTTGGCGAAGTTTTTTTCGGACAGAAAAGTCTCTATGCATCAATATGAGTGTGGAGATAGCAGTGGTTCGTGGTTGCCCACTGGGTTCCATCTGTCGTCCATATATATGGAATCTTATGATCTACTTTCTATTTGGGTGACTCGAACCACTCTGTAAGTATTGTGCGTATGCGGGCGACGTTCTTCTTCTGGTCGAAAATCGCCCGCGATCGGAGTTTGAGCAGACGGGAGGGCAGTTCTAAGATATTGTAAATGCATGGATGTGGGGGTGGGCATATCCATGGAAAAAATGGTGACAATCCTCTAACGGACAGATTATCGCCGGTTCGTCTATGTGAACGGGGTCACCATCATAAATGTGACAAGTAAATTACCTGGAGCTGACCATGAGTGAAAGAATACGTTGAGTTTTTGAAGGTAACTCAGACTTGCGAATTTGTTTGAGTCTGAGTTTTATCTTACGGGGCAAAGGCCTCTGAATGCATTTTTGCATCAGAGACACCTAACTGATAGGTCGAATTTTTTTTATGGGTCGGGGGTAGAGGATTGGGTGCATAATTTGGAGAATGTCCGTTGTATTCGGACATTAGAGATCCGGCTGGTAAGTTGATTAACTGTACTGATGGACGTTTAGATGTTGGCAGTGTCATCTCCACTAGTCGGAATGCCGACCAGTGAGGAGCGTTTGCGGGAGAATTGTTTAGGCCGTAAAGGCATTTAATTGGATATTAGGTTAGCTTCATATGTGAAAAGTGTGTGCGTGTAATGTTCGCAGTGTGGAAGCTCAACTGGTAGTAGTTTCGGCTAAGAGCTTTGACAGCAGACGTAATTCTGGTACCGATGGAGTAGGAGCCCTTGTGTTTTGCTCAAAACTGCTTATGCGGTTAGTTTCGTGGTGGTTGTGGTTAAAATCCGAATGGGGAAAACCCGAAACTTCGTCAGTTGAATGCGAAGTTGCGTTGCTACCGGGTGTTGGATCCAAAGTACGCCAGAGGTTTTAGATGGTCCTCGAATCCTACCAAGGTGACTAGTGTGTCTATCCCATACACCCAATTGATAATGAAAATTGCCTGGCTTTTTCAAGTCGCTGGTCAACGCATTGATTTGATCCGCTATGCTTTCGAGCCCCGGGGGGAATGCTGTCGTTAACAAGTACCCACGTCAAGCACACTGGACGTTTGTAACTTCATAGTAACAGTCTGTCGGTTTCAAAAAGAAGATGTTTCCCAAAATCACAGTGACCCGCAAATATCCTTTTGAAAATTGTGAGCCTGAGGGTTATCGCAGTAGTTGCCATTTTGTATCAAAATTCGAATATAAAAATATTTTATGCCTTTAAATGCAGGTTTTAAAAGTCTTAAGAAAATTCTCAGAACAAATTGTCAAAGCTACGTCATTTTGACAGCGGTAGATTGACATGTGGTGAGAAAAAAGGGAATAGAGGTACTTATTTATATATCTTCTTTCTTTACTTTCTCTGTTTTAGATTTTGTCTTGGAACTTGTAAAGAAGTTTGAGTTTGACCATATACCTAAATCGCGATGTTGAATTTAGAAGAAAATTTAAGATTTTAAAAATTTCGGTTTCCTCAAACAATTGTCTAAGGTATTGCCATAATTTCACAGCTCAGTAATTCCTGCGGGGGACCCTACTTCTTCTCGCCACATTATACAATGACATATCTTTCAAAGCTTCTTCGGACATCGGTATATCTAATGTCCGATACGCATGGTTTTTATTTGTGTTTTTGCTAACCTTTGTAGTCGCTTTGTAGACCGATATTATCGTATCTTTTTCCCGTTTAACTTCTTAGCGATATTTACCTCTGTATGCATCAGTCGCTCTTGTTGTAGAGTATGCTTATGGAACAATAGCAATCATTGTGAGCTATTTAACGTCAATAGTCTTGTCGTTTATATTTCATAGATATGCACACACATACAAATATAAGTACATGAATGCATACATGTCTGCGATTCTTGTCTCGTTTTTTTATGCGTCCGCGTCGGCCTTCTCGTGGACACAGTAAATGAACGAATGTAAAGACTACACCAACACACTGATAAGATTAGTTTAATAGCTGCAGCTTTATGAACTCAGAGAATGAAGAGTACAATGTCAGCGTTATTTGAGTATATCATATCCCACTTAGAGAAACAAGTTAAAAAAGGCAAGACAAAACCAATTATGTGTGAAAATGTTTTTAATAGAAGCACTTAGTATGCGTGGTGCAATCGAATATTTATCATATGTGCTTACTTGTGCGTCCCCGCTCATACTCTGCCGCCAATATAAAGGCGGGGAAATGCAGATTAACCAGCTTGTTTGCGGACAATGCGCTTAGTTAACGAGTGCAGGCGTAAACGCCTCAGGGTATGCAATAATTTATGCTTCAGTTGAGGTCAGCGTGTGGGTTGCAGTTGCATGTGACCATGGTGATGGATTTATTGTTCATAATTTCTCACTCATGACCGCTCAACAAGTTGTCCACTCAATTAAGCAGCGTAAGTTATCGCAAGGATGATATTCAATTGCATTCGTGTGCGGTGTTGGCCTTTTCAGCCGGGAGAATAATGTCAGTGTATGCAAGTATGAATTTATATCGTGTAATTTATGCAGAGTCGGTAGAAATTACTTACCGCATAACTTAATTATTATATATGTTTTTGCATACTTATTAAAAAGTCGAAGTTAAAAAATAGGTTTCGGCTTCTTGAAGCTAGCGTCCATAAACGAAATACGTGCTTTCGAAGTTGGAAGTACAGCTTGGCGTCTCAAAAACTAGAGTGGGTCATAATCTGCTTGAAATATTGGATATTGGAGAAGCGGGAGATATCGATGCTATGGGTGCCATGTTTTCTCAATCCGTACTGCGTGTATAAAATATCATCGCAATGCGTGACGCTGTTTAAATAAAATTCAAAAGATCTACTGGTGCATATTACGATTGTTGTAATAATATACAACTTCAAGCTAAACAGCTGAGCAGAAGACGTAACAATCTGTGAATATATTGTTTAGATCGGACCAATATTCAAGAAAATAGTCTTAATGAAATACATTTCTTCTTCAATTCTACATAAAGGTTGCTTATGTCATTCAACGTGCCTTGAAAGAACTTGCAAAATATTTTCTATTGAATAAAGTCATTGTTAGCTTAATCTGGTAGGGAAATAAGCCACGATAGACTGTTTCCATAATGCCTTGCCTTAGACATTTCCTACAGTCCTCTCGATCTGTCAGTAAAATCATGCGGACATGTGTCGCCACCAGACAGTGACCAGCTAGTATTAACATTATGTTCCTACAGTGTCTTCTTTTAAGTGCCAATAGGAATTTTGTGTACTTACGATCTACCGTTTGGCACATGACTTTTGCAATCTTGCACCATACTTCTGTCGAGATAGTTGCATAGACAATTCATGGGTTTCCTAATGTTGACTACGGTTTCACATGTTAGCCGTACACTATTCTTCGCAATCTCGTCCACAATTTCATTGCCATTGATGCCTTTGTGGTCTGGCACCCAGCAGAAGTGGAGTTGTTTGCTTCTGGCAACACTCTCTACTACTGTCCTGCTTCCCAAGACACTTCTGGCTGATGTGCGATACGTGGTTGATTGCTGCTTGCTGTTTACGTAGATGTTGTCTCCAGAATTGCCTGCGGGTGCATTAGAGGCCAGCTCCGCGGCTTTCGCATTATCAAAGACCTTATTTTGGAACAAAGGGTTAAGGTTCCCTTATGCCTAACTCTGGACAGTATATTCTCGCACCAACTCTATGGTCCATTTTCGAGCCATCCCAATAGATGTTTAGAGTGTTGCGCGTAGCTAACATACTTTTATGCCAGCCATCTTTTTCTATGTTTACTCTGAGTCCTTTTTCCTAGTTGAAAAATGAGTCGGTGTTAGGCCAACCGCCATTACTCACCGAACTATGCCCAAAGGTTCTATTTGTAAAATCTTCTGCAGCCAGAACTCGACCCGCCGATTTTGGTTGGCTATAGGTGCTCTCGATTGTTGGATTTTTATACTATTTCACCGTAAAGCAATTGGTCTTACAATAGCTGTGAATCACCAGTGCATGAGAATGGAAGAGAGCTCTCAGTTTGTGCCGAGCATCTGCCTACACGCATACTCGTATAAAGCATTGCTAGCTTTTCTCACAGCAGTTTGCCATCCGAGACTACCCCAAGGTACTTGGTGCGGTTAGGCATATTTGTAATTGCTGTAAGGAATGCACCTGTGAAGGGTAGTATAACTCTGTGTGCCCGAAGTTAAGGTTTTTTTGTGTTTTTTGTTTCCAAAATTCAATTTGGGTCGAAGGGTGGGTTAACGCAGGTAGAGAAGTTGTATTTGCGGATTTTTGAAAAAGAAAAGGCGTTGAAAATTAAACTGCAATTTTTACTCAATTTTCGTTTTTCTTTTAGATTGCATAGGACCGCTTTCATATTTTTAGAAATATCATGATTATATATTGTTGTTATTATTAATTCTCTTGCAAATTTTCACTTCAGATGTTTTTTTGTGAAAAAGCAATGTGGATGCGTGAATATAAATATAAGAAGAATGAACTCTAAAAGATGTACTTTTATTCACTTTCAATAGAGTTTAGAAACGTCTTTATATATATTTATACTTGGCAGTCTACAGCTGCTAATTATTAGCTTTACAGCTTAATTACGAAAAATTAACAAAATTCGAAAACTGTTCGCGTTCGCTAACTGTATCACTATAGCTTTTTGTGCTTACAAGACAATTAATGCTGTGATCAGCTTATCTACGTCACGAAAATTCACATCGCTACAGCCCCGTCAGAAAAAATTTAATTGTATTCGGCAGTTGTTTACTCACTGATTAACGATTCT
The DNA here is from genome assembly GCF_016617805.1 of Bactrocera tryoni. Lineage (NCBI taxonomy): Eukaryota > Metazoa > Arthropoda > Insecta > Diptera > Tephritidae > Bactrocera > Bactrocera tryoni. Next base: position 43,828,454 of record NC_052503.1, read on the forward strand.
GTTATTTAATATTTGTATGTAGATGAGCTCACTGCATATTGACACATAAATTTACGGATGTTTAATAATTTTTTAAATTTTGCTTAATATTCATGCCAATATTTATGTTTACAAATACATTTAGATATATTTTGGCACTAATTTGCATTAACGTGGTGAAAACACGTGTAAAAAGTAAGAAGAAGCTGACTAAAGATTGAATAGAATATCTGTGTATTTAGATATCTTCAGGTACAGGGACTCGCAGGCAAGGCAGTAATCGGCTCGACTGCTGATTATTTATTTAGACGCCTTCATCACCGAGGTGTTGAGTTGCCGGTTTTTACTTGACTCTATAACTGTGAGAGGTTTATGGATAAAAGGAACAAGTATTGTGCTGATGGGATTGTCTTTACATAAGATAATCCCTTAACGGAAAATATCCATTGTATGTAAGCTTTAAAAAAATATCGTCTTGCTCCATAGAAGGAGGGCTTATAGTTGCTCTATACTTCAAAACACTTATGAAATTAACTTAGCTAAATTATTAGTATTTCCTTTAGATACCCTACAGCAAACTACAGCAATAATTATGCAGTTTACAAATATATACATATTTACGTCACATATAATTAAATGAGAAAAGTCAACTATATTTTACCACATTATGGTGAAAGTTGCTTAGCGAATGGGATTCAATTTAATTCCAAATACTAATATTTAAAATGACTTACTGATCTAAAGCATTTTAACCGATATCCGCAGGCAACCGCCGAAGCTGAGACGGAAACGAGCGCCAAAATTTAAGTTGAGCAGAGGAATCAATTAACTTTGTAGCTTTGATGCTGCAAGCTGCATCGAAGACCAATTTTTAATAGAAAAGCAAAACTTAGAGAATTAAATAGTTCAATAAATATTAGTATAAGGAATAAACAAACAGCTGCGGTTGAAGTGTGCATATTTCAAAATATTAAAATGTAGCATAAACAACCAAACATTAAAAATTATTGAAACAATATCTGTCTTCGTTTCGTCATCTCCCTGCTTTCTATCTTTGCGCTCTGCTCTTTTGTCAAAATTAATCAATAATTTTTCATAAATTTAGAAAAGCGCTATGAAAGCAAAAATAAAATATTATACTGCAAATGGCTAAATAAATTATAAATTACCATGTTTATGCTTCATTTCTACTCGGTTATATTCTACAAAGGTAAAGCCTATAATCATGAACGGCAAAAATTCTACTCGAGGTGTACTCTGAATGGCGTTTTTTTCATTTCGAAATGTTTTCAATATTAACAAACAGTAGCTTTTTATTATAGTACACTTATTTTATATTTATCTCATTCACGCTTGTTACATTGACTCTAAATTAGCTGAAGCATTAAAGTGTGGAAGACAATATAATAAATTTTGTTCAACTTTTAGGTTTATTTTTGGCAAACATATAGCAATACGAGAGCTGACTTGACGTTCAACTTAACTCTAAACCATTTATGCACTTTACCCATGTAAAGTAAACGTGTATATTCCTATTTGTATCGGAGTAGATCATTTCACTCGTGGCGAAAAAATGTTTATGCCTGTGAATTGAACTTACCCGTGTAGAATATAACCGATAAATGAAACATAAACAGAGAAAATATTTCATTCAAATTTAATATTGTAACACAAAGAGTTGACACCAGAGAGAACAGCTATTATATTCCGAATTCTATATTTAAGATTTTATTTCAATATTTATAAAACTTATTTTAAACAAGTACGGAAGAGCTAAATTCGGGTGCAGCCGAACATTTTATACTCTTGGAACTTTCAAGAATCAAAGGCAGGTAAATACTTTAAGGTGTAAAACCAATCATATACAAGGTGTTTTAAAAAGTAAACAGCCTGGTGGCGCCATCTATATGTCTACTGGTGCGTTAGACTCTGCTCTCCTTATCGATTGTCCAGTGAGTACTTCATGACATTTCTTTGGATTGAAAGTGAAGTTATTGCCTTTTAAGTGTCAGTATATTAGTGTTATCTGTGCGAAAATGAGCTTCGAACAAAAAACCAACCTTAAATTTTGTTTTAAAATTGGTAAAACTTTTATCGAAACGTTTTAGTTGATGAAACAACTTTATGGCAATGATTGCAAATCCCGTAGCGGAGTGCACGAGTGGTTTCAACGTTTTCAAAGTGGTCGTGAGCACATAAATGACGATCAAAATCCGGAATGACCAAAAATTCGATCGAAACTGTGAGTGAATTCATCAAAAATCAGCCGAAATCATCATTGAAATTCATGGAAATGGAATTGAACATCTCCAAAACATCGATTTATCGCATTTTGACCGAACATTTGGGCTTACGAAAGGTGTGTGTGTACGGTTTGTTCCGTACAAATTGACTGACGACCAAA
>NC_052503.1:43830935-43839522 GCF_016617805.1 Bactrocera tryoni
ATTTTCACTGATCCTTTCGATATTCCAAATTTGCCGGTAAGATCTTTGACCGTTAATCGGCGATTCACAAGCAGCAGCTTCTTTATTTTATTGACGCGTTGATCATCAGTTGATGTTGATGGCTATCCTTAACGTGGTTGGTCGTCAACGCGTTCCCGACCCTCTTTGTATAATTTATAAGAAATTTGATTCCACACACAAAATTTAACGTGACTTCCTTGTTGAATAATTACACTCATCGTAAAAATTTAAGGACAGCCATCAGCATCAACTGATGATCAACGCGTCAATAAAATGCACTTTATGCACTTCAGAAAGACAGGTGTACACTAAACACTAATGCACAGATATCACTGAGAGTCATACCAACCGGGAAAAAAAACATTTTTGCATTGGGTTTTCCCGCGAAATTTAAATTTTTTGCAAACTGTACGTACATATATACGAATGTATTATTTTAAAATATGGCGCCACTTGTGAAATATCGCTATAACTTATATGGATGGATTCACGCAATCGAAGCTAAATTATAGTAATTATAAATTAATTAGCTTACTTCTCTCAATTTAATTAATGTGTGGAAAACAGTCGAGATATGGCAGAATCACCATCAGTCTTTTCCCATTGTCTTTAGCTCAATTAATAATTTCTAAAATAAATTTAAGAAGAGTTAGACAAAGGATGTGAATCTGGAATATATCAATGCTGAGTGTGGCGTATTCTATGTAAAATATTCATAGTTATATGATATATTATTATATTCTTAACTTCGAATTTTCACTTAATGCAAAAATTTTTCAAAATATATAAGTGTGCAGTCGTACAAAATTTAATTAAATTAATATGGAGAGCATTTTAAGTATTCCAAACATTATCCAACTTCATTCAGTTGTCGCAATTTCTAAGACAATTTGCGAATACGCTCTTTTATGAAGTCATTTGCCTAATTCATTTCAGCTTTTAAGTGCCATTAAGTTTTATTGTAAGCAGTAAAATTAAACACAAATGAATTATTATCAAATACGAAAATAATAAAATAACCAAATGAGGTGAATAAACTTATATTCCGAGTACATCGTAATGTAAATTAAGTGCTTCATAGGCACTCACTGAGCGCATAAACCGCTTAAATAGTCCTCATTGTATAATTCCCCACAGATCGGTTGTTGCTTATTAAAGGTCATAATTCATAATAATACTTGTTCTAATTACCGCCGTCACCTGGTGTTTGAAGCAAAATGCAAATAACTTTGTTTTTATGGAGCAAACATACTTACGTGGGCGCCACTTAATTTCTATTATATTATGTACTATACATATGTATTATACTTAAATATGTTCACATGTGCACATATAAGTTTCCATATACAAAGGCTGTTGCTATAAGAGTAGCTGCATATTTCTTATGTCTGTGTGTTTTTCCTTTCAATATACTAATTGGCATATAATTTACTTTAAGAGCTTTATATCATTTATTTAGTTCCGAGTAAAAATGTTCCGAGCAATGAAATTGTAAGCGTTTCTCTCTGTATTTGTCGTGAATCATTGAATACGTTGTTTCCCTTTTTTATACTATTGCAACATGTTGCTACAAGGTAAAATAGTTTTGTTCACCTAACGGTTTTTAAAAAGTAATCGAGCGACTCATATAAATAAATGATGATGATAAAGTATGACGATACGAGTTGAAATCCGGGTGATTATCTGTTCGTCCGTCTCTGCGTGCAAGCTGCAGCTTGGGGAAAAATTGAGATATCTCGATCAAACTTGGTAGCGCTTTTTTGTCAAAATAAAAAGTTCGGGTTCCTAGATGAGCGTAATCAAACCACTGTCACGCCCACAAAACGCCATTAACCGCCGAAAACCTTTAAAGTCCCATAACTAAACATTAAATTACGACTAATTTTGGGTTTTGGCTCATATTTGTCAAATGTCAGAACAGCGTTCAAAATTTTTAAGAAACCGCAGTTAAATATTTCATTAAAATTATTAGATCGATTTTCAAGAAATCAAACAGAAGTTCACTAGGTGGGATAACGAATATTATTAAAGAATTTTTGAGTTAACTACCTGTTGTTACCAGAATAACGCACCAACAGACAATACGTATATTGTCAATATCGGACATTTTCTACTGTACAAAAATTGTAAAAATAACATCCAATACCCACCGAGTTCTTTAGATATCTTCCATGCCCTTATTTGCTGTAATATAAAAAGATAGACTATACAAAGGCTACAAAAAACACATTTTAGAAGTCCTGTGGAAATAATATAAAATTGAAAGCAACTCTGATGGCCATACCGAATTCTTAGTATAATAAATAATTATAATTAAAGGGTTGCGCAACCTTGCTCAATATGAATCTACGCAACCTTGTCTGCGAAGATGATCGAGCAGCAAGCAAAGCGGTGACAATCGGCGATCGTTTGTTCGTTTCTTTCGGCACAGCTCGGCTTTTCTACCAACAACACAATGTTGCCATGCTTATGCTGTTGTTGTTTCAATGTTTCAATTTTTGGTTGGTGACATAATCAATTAAAAATAAATTCTGTTAGGATTCGAACCTACGCACCTCCTACGAGCTCGTCGTAACTTTTGAAGCGCTTACCACCTAGACCAATATTGACACTTCAATTTCGTTGTCCTAATTATGGCTTGGTTATGCATGAAAGAAATATACAATGGATCGCCGATTTTTACCTCTTTCCTTGCTGCTGCTGCGCATATGTATGTTTGTGTGCTTGTTCATTATTGAAGTTATACTGCTTTTTCTTTCCTTTGTCTTTCATTTCTGCGAATTCTCAACTATTTTATGTGACCTTTTGTTGAAATACCCTGCGTTGGCCGTTGAAAAATTAAGGCTATACTTTACAGGATTATTTCTGTAGTTAGTCTTCATTTACATTTTTTGGAAATCGACCTGCGATGACGAGGTATATCGTTTTATCTGACAGCGTGAGGTTTAAGAAGTTCATTTCTAATTTTGTCTTGTGGCATATTAGAAATGATGTTTCTTCGAAAATCGTTCGTTCACAACGGATAAAACGACTTCTGAGTGGTGATTTTAATGAATGAATTCCTTTTGGTTGAAATGCTCTGCGTTGGCCGTTGAAAAGTTAAGACTATACTGGATTTCATTCCTTTCATTTCTTAAAAGAAATTAATGACTGCCGCATATTTGCATTATTTCGTTGTCATTTCCATATTCGTAGCAATGGAATTTCTATGGCAAAGTAAGTAGTAATGGCCGCCGATTGTCACCCCTTGCCGCTGTAGCAGCTTCGCCTAAAACATGTGTAAATCTATGTATGTATACGTATGATCGTGAATACATATCGACGCAGATTTTTGCGAGAAGCACCAGAAATTTTGTGCAATTTATGATTTTTAGCTTTTGCCATCGTCGCGAAAAGACGACTTGTTGGCAAAGGCATGCTCGGGGAGATAATAAATTATAATAAATTTATAAAATGTGAATTTAAGTTTTTTAGTTTTCTTTCATACAAAATGATATGCATTTCTTGGAGTATCACTAAGAAGTATAACTTCATCCGCGCGTAGGGACTCCACGCACTTTTTTTTTTTTTAATTTTCAAATGTTGCCCGCGGCTTCGTCTCTAATGTCGTTTTATCAGAAACAAGCAAATCCCATCAAATATTTGGTCGGAAATCCAATTACAGTCATGGCTCGTGTTTTTCTTTTATGCAGTTAAAATCACTTTGATACCATTTTTAAATGTATTAAAATTCCTTTTGCCCTTGAATAAATTCATATTAAACAAAACAGAAATTAAATTAATTTATGTTACACATGTTGTATATTTTGATAATATATTCATCAAGTTTTGAAATATACATAAAGGTAGGGGGTAGTAAATTTGGGCATACATTATACATACATATATGCATATACCATATACATAGATTGTACAAGAAAATAAATTAGCTGTGAAAAGAATCTGCTGAATCTTTATTACAGAGCCCTACAAACTTTATAAAGGTTCTTTAGGAAGAATATGCATATCTTCTGTATATTTATTGTTTATATCATCTGCGCTATCACTTGCCATCTCAACAAAAAACCATTCTAGCAACACGTAGTGCCCTCTTCAAAACCTGCGAACACAAAGCACTATACACCATGTTATGTATGTGTGAAAAGATGCTTCAAAGTTCTTTATTGAATATACATAGTTATAACTTTAAGTACACACAAGTATGTACATATATAGACGTGTACACAAGCCACTGCTGTAATGAGGCATATTGAGTAGCTCTACCAATCAATAATCGACAGATAGCGTGTGTATTTATGTGTACATATGCACAAATATGTAAGTACCCATAAAATCTTCTAACAAATTTGGTTAAGATGTAAGGGCATAATCCCCATTAAAAGTCTATAAATAAAACCTATACACTTCGATTACTGTTCTCAATATTAAATTGCCATGGCGACAGCGATTTCCTTCCGGTGTTATCCACGGCTAATACATTGTTTTTTTTATTCAAAGTTCTAACACATTTTTCACATTACAAGTATTTTTACAAAGGAGTATAAATATATATAGTATGCTTGCTTAGGAGCTTTCGCAAGCCTCAGAGACATAATTGTACTGGCTTATACTAAGCATAGCCATTTTAATATATTTACAATCTCAGCGCAATAGGCGACAATGCTTTTAAAATCATTTTTCTTCATCTTTATTGGCGTAGACACCACTTAAGCAGTTAAAGCCGAGTTTACAAATGCGAGCCAGTCGTTCTTCCGTTTCGCTGTTTGGCGCCAATTGGATCTTAGCCGCTGTCTCTTAATTCTCTGAACTGTGTCAATGGCGTAATATCTATCTCATACAGCTCATCGTTCCATCGAATTCGATTTTCGCAGTGCCAATGCCCAAAGCACCATAAGTCTTCCGCAGGATCTTTCGCTCGAAAACTCTTAACGTCGACTCATCAGATGTTGTTATCGTCCATGCCTCTATACCATATAGCAAGTCGAGAATAGATAATAAGTGACGTGTAGAATTTAGTCTTTGATCGTCGAGTGAGGTTTTTACCGAAGTATAACCTATTGGCAAGAGTTATTCTGGGTTGAATTTCGAGGCTGACATTAATGTTGGTGTTGATACTGATTCCAACATAGGCGAAATTATCTACGACTTCGAAGTTATGACAGTCAACAGTGACGTGAGAGCCAAGTCGCACGTCCGACGAATGTTTGTTTTATGACAGGAAATATTTCGTTTTGCTCTCGTTTACCACCAGACCCATTTGCTTCGCTGCCTTATCCATTTTGGAGAAAGCAGAAGTAACGGCGCGGTTGTTGAGGCCAATGATATCAATACCATCGGCGAATTAATAATAATACCAATGTTGTTCGTTTGATTGTCAAAATCGTTCTGCTCTTTATTCCTAAACTTCAATATAACATGACTTAATTCTAAGCTTAAAGCTAGTGTCTCTTGCTCCAGCTATTCCTTCAAACGTTTTTTGTTTATGCATGTGCACTAAATGCTGTCAGCAGTTTTGGTGAGAATGTTTATAAAATAATTCTTAACTCGGCGTACGCCAGCTTCTTATAGAAGATTGTACCTTCTCTATTAAGTTCTGCATTCTATCCGAATATTTACGCGAATGTTTTCTTAAACGTATATTTGGGCACAATTTGTAATATTTCTAAATTCATTTTGTTCAAACTGCGAACGCTTTTCTAAGATAGTAGTATGAACAAATTATAGTCTACTGACTACCATTTCTTTCCTTGGCTTGTTCAAATATGATTTTGTAGTTCCCTAAAAAGCACCTACACCTCGGCAAAAAATTGAGTGTCAATGAAATGTCTCCGATAAGCATTTATAGCTTGAAAGTCATTTTTCTGGTCAAATTGTAATTATGTGTATCGTGATATGTCTCGTAGTTTGCAGTCTTCAAGTGTCAACCTAAAAAATTTTGTCAATTCATCGGTTCAGCTTTTTCAACAAACCGATTTAATAAACTGCTAAATTTTGTTTGTGTAATTTCTCTATGATGTTTGAGTTTGATTAGAATTGGTTTTGTAGAATGAAGCAATATTAACCCTCTTCTAAAATTCATTTTTCTAAAACTTAGTTTTTATGTAATCATGTTCGGTCATATTTTTTCACTTTTAAAAGTATATGGGAATACTATATATATTTTTATTCGATCCCACTTTATAACAAATTTTTACTAAAATATCTTTGAATACATAAAATCACATCAGTGAGCCACGGCGCTGAAAAATACGTATATTTGAGAAGTCTTGTGAGTGTTTGCCAGTGTCAACACGCTCGCATATCGAGACAATATGAGTGGCACCTATTCTTGTTTGTCCAATGTCGCTACCACTGACAGCTAATTTAAATAATGGTACTACACATCGAATACATTCCACTCAGACAATGGCAATGTGCACTTATTTATCTTGAATAAATTATGTTTGCGCCTAAAACTTTGTGTGCCTGGAGTTGGAAATTGTGCACATACCTTGCGCTTCTTTAGGTTGGCACACCACAGGATTAAAAAGTTTTTGTTAATTTCTATCAAAGCTAAAGAAGTAGAAAAGAATGAATTATAAATAATAATTTTCAGAAAATACATTTTTTACTAAACAAAACAACAATTAGTTAAGTGTTCTAAACAAAAGATTTGCATGAATGTGGAGTTAAGCAGTCATATGCTCTCTTTAGTTAGAGTTTAGCGGGATATTTTTGCCCTACGAAATTTACATATTAAAGAATATATACCCTTTAACATACATTGTGACCAAAAAAAAGTACCCGGAAATTGTAAATAAAACGCAAACTATGTATTGATGAATATTTATAATGTCACCGTCAATGTAATCCCCACCAAAGGTATAACACTTATGAAAACGATTTTTCCAGTTCTCGAAATACTTTTCATAAGCACTTTTTAGTATGGTCTTAAGCTCATTTTTATTTTATTTCTTCGATCAACTGAAAACGCGGCAACGAAGCGTCAATTTTGGTTTTGGGAACCAGAAAAAATCACACAGAGCCAAAGCTGGTGAATACGGTGGTTGATCGATGATATTCATTGCGTATTTGGCTTTAAATTTGATCACAGCTCGATACGATGGTGCATTACCACCATGTAAAATCCATGAATTGTTTTTCCATAATTCTATCCGTTTTCGGCGGATGTTCTCACGTAAATGCCTCAATACGACCAAATACAACTACTGACCGTCTGTCTCTCCGGAACAAATTCATGGTGCACCAAACCACGAATATCGGAAAAAACAATAAGCAAAACCTTGTTTTTTTGTCGGCTTTGGCGTTTTCTCTTTGGTTTCGCCTTTTTTGAATTTTGATCCACCCGGCCAAAACATTAATGCGGTACTCTACCTTGGAGTTTTGAAATGTTTGATGCGCCGTATTCGACGTGATCGGCCCGAATATCGCGAAGATGAAAGTTGTCGTTTGTCGACCGACGCTTGTGACCGATCATTTGACCAAAAATCACATTTTAACCATTAACCCCTCCTCGCATTCACCTGATATGGCACCGTGTGACTTCTTCCTTTTCGAAAAAATCGGAATAACTGGTGCCCGTACCGGCCAACGAGCTAAAACGCTCGTTCGACATGCTTTTGGATCAAGCAAAAAGTTGTATTGAAGCAGAATGAGACTATTTTGAATAAAATAAATTGATTTTGCCGAAAAAATCATTTGTTCTGTTTTTTTTAAAAGTCCTGTGGGCAGAGTGGTTAAGTTAAGATAGATTTTAAGTGTCTACGAACCGCCTTGTACCCATTACAAATCTGATTAGACATTTTATTTATATACATATATGTGGCAACGCCGTATTCACCGTTTATAAGCAACCCTTTGTTACGTTTACAACACTATCCTTTAGCAACGCTGTACTACCTTTTTTCATTCTAGCTGTAAGCAACCCGTTTCGCAGAATCCTATCATTCTTCCCTTTTTTTCTACAAGCCGTCATACCGAGCGGACGTGTTCTCGGACAACCTTTCGCCTTGTTAAATAATATTTAAGTATTTCTAAATAAACTGTAAATAAACATTAAACTTCCAAATATATTATACGGTTCAGGTAAATGTCTAACAATGCCCGATCCAATATGCTTAACCTTGATAAAGTTAAAGAATAAAATTTTGAGGTGTTCCAAATACGGCTCCATCTGAGCAGCTTCTGCAACTTTCATCCGGTAAGATTTTTAGTCTTACCGCTGGGACAATGTCCAAGCATAACTCCTGCAAGTCGGAAGGCAATTCATAACACATATCAAATTTGAAGTAACTTAAATATAAGTAATGGGCTATATTTGTTCCATCTATGTTCTTCTTAAATTTGACTTCCGAATTTTCGTATTTGTACATTTTCAGTTCCGAGGAAGAACGCAGCATGGACGACAAATTGGTGTGCGACGAAGTACATTTACGTACATTAAGCCAATCACCGCTGGCGCTGCAACGCCAACAACAACGTAGACAAAGTGATCAGAGCACGCAGAGTACAACAAAAACCAGCACACCACTTCAAAGGCGGCGCTGTTCAGGCGGAAACGCCATAA